>NC_091179.1:31878214-32015714 GCF_040958095.1 Procambarus clarkii
TGCAATGGTGTTCGAGTATCTAGTTGAAGAAGGGTTATTGAACTCGAGGAGGGGTACTGAAAACAAAAGGCTGGCATTCTGTAAGAGTAACTATGAGGAGATATGAAGATTCCTAACAGATATAACATGGGCAACAGAGCTCAGGGGAAAGATGGCCCAAGACATGATGGACTGCGTCACGCAGAAATGTAAGGAGGCAGCCAACAAGTTTGACCGAGTCCAAAAGGAAACCAACGAAATGAAGATGAGAAACCCATGGTTTAATCAGAGATGTAGGCTGGCTAAGCAGTAAAGTAAAAGGGCGTGGAGAACCTATAGGAATAACAGGACACTTGAGAGCAGAGGAAGATACCAGAATGCCTGGAATGAATATGTCAGGATGAGAAGAGAAGTAGAAAGACAATACGAAAATGACATCGCGAGCAAGGCAAAGACTCAGCCTAAATTGCTGCATAGCCACATTAGGAGAAAACAACAGTAAAGGAACAGGTTATGAAATTAAGGATAGGGGCTGAAGGATTCACTACAAACGACAAGGAAGTGTGTGAGGAACTGAATAAGAAATTACAGGAGGTCTTCACCTTAGAGCAAGGAGAAATTCAAAAGATAAAAGAGGGAATAGATATCCAGGAACCACTGGAAAAGTTTGAGATTACCAGTGAGGAAGTAAGGAAGTGTTTACTAGAGTTGGATGTGACGAAGGCTATAGGCCCAGATGGAATCTCCCCTTGGATACTAAAGGAAGGATTAAAAGCACTGTGCTTACTACTCTCCATAGTGTATAACAAATCACTGACAACAGGGGAACTGCCAGAAATCTGGAAAGCAGCTAATGTACTCCCGATATATATTAAAAAGAGGATAGACAGGAGGCACTGACCTACAGGCCACTGTCCCTAACCTGCATACCATGCAAGCTGATGGAGAAGATTGTGCGAAGAAAGCTAGTGGAACATCTGGAGCGAAGGAACTTTGTAACACAGCATCCACATGGGTTCAGGGATGGCAAGTCCTGCCTCACAGAGTTAATTCAATTCTACGATCAGGCAAGAAAGAGAGTGATGGGCAGACTGCATATTTTTGGATTGCCAGAAAGCCTTTGATACAGTAATACACAAGAGGATAGTGAAAAGGTTGGAGATGCAGGCTGGAATGAAAGGGAAGGTATTCCATTGGATAAGGGAGTACCTAAGCAACAGACGACAACCAGTCACTGTGAGGGGTGAGGTCTCAGATTGGCGAGACGTCTCAAGTGGAGTCCCGCAGTGGTCAGTCCTTGGACCTATACTGTTTCTGATATATGTAAATGATCTCCCGGAGGGCATAGACTCGTTTCTCTCAATGATTGCTGATACCGCATAAATAATGAGGAGGATTGAAACAGAGGAGGACAGTAGGAGGCTACAAGATGACTTGGACAGATTGAATAAATGTTCCAACAAATAGCTGCTCAAGTTCAACTCAAGTAAATGCAAAGTAGTGAAACTAGGCAGTGGAAACAGAAGGTGTGACGATAATTTCTTTCAAGAGAGATTTGGCCTGCTCTTTCCTACATCATGTTACTTCAGTACGTCTATAACATCAAAATACTACATTCAAGAGTAGTATATATATAGTAGAATACGTTTCTACAGGGGTATACGTACCCTACACTCGCTCTCCAAACCCCTTCGCTGTCGGTGCACCACCCTCGTCGATCACCAAACTACCACTTCCAGCCAGCATGCTTCCCATTGGTGAATCAGCGACTCCACTCGACTTCAGCGCCATCTGCATAGCCTATGACTAAACGTGCACGAGCAGTTGGCTTTAGAATATTCTGTGCTCTCAAGGCTGATACTTCTATCTAGCATACGCTCTGTGTATTAGTGGAGGTTTTCAGCCAGCCAATATTCTCAACACCTTTTACTCATTTTTTGTCTTGTTCATTGTAGAGTAACGTAACCATTATTTTACTTTATATTGTGTTTTGTCTTTGTATTTATGTTTAATTCGCACTGTACATAGCCAAGGGATTATTTTTGTTTACATTTGTTTAAAGTCAGTTAAAGTTTCATTGTTTATACGATTTGTTTTGCGTGTTTTTCCCTTTTATTTGACCACAGGAGACAACAGCCAAGCAGTCAACTTTTTTTCTTTTTTTTTTTACTAATGTGATTGGCATTTACACCAGCCATTGGGAGGACTGCCTTACACCTACATTTTCCCATCACAAAGGCCAGACACAAGATACAGAATAGGAGTGGAAGTACTTCATGAAACTGACAGAGAGAAAGATACAGGGGTTGATATCACACCAAACCTGTCTCCTGAAGCCCACATAAAAAGAATTATGCCTGTGGCATGTGCGCGACTAGTTAACATCAGAACAGCGTTCAGGAACCTGTGTAAGGAGTCATTCAGAATCTTGTATACCACATATGTAAGACCAATCCTGGAGTATGTGGCCCCAACATGGAGCCCGTACCTTGTCAAGCACATGACGAAGCTGGAAAAAGTTCAGAGATATGCCACTAGACTAGTCCCGGAGTTAAGAGGCATGAGTTACGAGGAAAGGATTCGAGAGATGCACCTTACGACACTGGAAGACGGAAGAGTAAGAGGAGACATGATCACTACCTACAAAATCCTCAGGGGTATTGACAAGGTAGACAAGGATAAACTATTCAACAATAGTGGTACGCGAACAAGGGGACACAGGTGGAAACTGAGTATCCACATGAGCCACAGGGATGTTAGAATTTTTTTTTTCAGTGTCAGAGTAGTTCACAGATGGAATGCATTAGGCAGTGATGTGGTGGAGGCTGACTCCATACACAGTTTTAAATGTAGATATGATAGAGAACAGTAGGCTCAGGAATCTGAATACCAGTTGATTGACAGTTAAGAGGCGGGACCAAAGAGTCAAAGTTCAACCACCGCAAGCACAATTAGGTAAGTACAAATAAGTGAGTCCACACCCGGGGTCATGTCCACACACCCAGGGTGATGCCCACACACCCAGGGCCATGCCCACACACCCAGGGCCATGCCCACACACCCAGGGTCATGCCCACACACCCAGGGTCATCCCCACACACTCAGGGTCCTGCCCACACACCCGGAGTCATGCTCACACACCCGGAGTCATGCCCACACACCCAGGGTCATGCCCCACTAAGCCCGGGTAATGCCCATACAACCGGGATCATGCCCCACACACCCAGGGTCATGCCCACACACCCAGGGTCATGCCCACACACCCAGGGCCATGCCCACACACCCAGGGTCATGCCCACACACCCAGGGTCATCCCCACACACTCAGGGTCCTGCCCACACACCCAGGGTCATCCCCACACACCCAGGGTCATGCCCACACACCCAGGGTCATGCCCACACACCCAGGGTCATGCCCACACACCCAGGGTCATGCCCACACACCCAGGGTCATGCCCACACACCCAGGGTCATGTCCACACACCCGGGGATATGCCCACACACATTAGGTCATGCCCCACACACCCTGGGTCATTCCCACACACCCAGGGACATGCCCCACACACCTTAGGACATGCCCACACACTTGGGGACATGCCCCACACACCCTACGTCATGCCCACATACTTGGGGTCATGCTCCACACACCCTGGGTCATGCCCACACACCCGGGGACATGCCCCACACACCCTAGGTCATGCTCACACATTTGGGGACATGTCCACACACCCACGGTCATGTCCACACACCCAGGGTGATGTCCACACACCCAGGGTGATGTCCACACACCCAGGGTCATGTCCACACACCCAGGGTGATGTCCACACACCCAGGGTCGTGTCCACACACCCAGGGTCATGTCCACACACCTGCTCGGGATTCGAAATCATAGGGTCCGGGGATCGATCCCCGGCGATGGACGAAACAATTAAGCAGAGTTTCCTTGACCCTGATACCTTTGTTCACCTAGCAGTAAATAGGTACCTGGGAGTTAGACAGCGGATACGGGCTGCTTCCTGGGTGTGTGTGTGTACTCATCAATTTGGTCCCACCTCTCAACTGTCATTCAACTGGTGTACAGATTCCTGAGCCTACTGGGCTCAATCATATCTACATTTGAAACTGTGAATGGAATCAGCCCCCACCACATAACGCCAATACCGTGGGTGTGGGCGTGATGGGGACACACACACACACACACACACACACACACACACACACATACACAAGAAAAGAAAACTGAGAAAAGGGGAGAACAGATACACAGAGAACGACAAAGAGGTGTTTGAAGAACTCAACAAGAGAGAGTCCAGGAGGTCTTCACAATAGAACATGGAGAGGTCCCCGCACTAAATGAGGAGGCAAACCGAACAGCATTGGAGAGATTATACCTCACCAGTGATGAGGTCAAAAGGAATCTGTTGGAGCTGAATGTGTCAAAGGCTGTTGGGCCTGACAGAATCTCACCGTGGATTCTAAAAGAAGGTGCAGAAGCACTAAGTGTGCCACTCTCTATGGTGTATAACAGGTCACTGGAAACGGGAGACCTTCCAGAAAGCTGGAAGACAGCTAATGTAGTCCCAATTTACAAAAAGGGTGACAGGCAAGAGGCACTGAACTACAGGCCAATTTTCCTAACTTTTATACCGAGCAAGGTGATGGAGAAGATTGTAAGGAAAAGGCTTGTAAAGCATCTGGAGGGAAACAGCTTTGTAACACACCACCAGCATGGGTTCAGAGATGGTAAATCGTGCCTCACAGGCCTAATAGAATTTTATGACCAAGCAGCACAAGTTAGGCAGGAAAGAGAAGGGTGGACAGACTGCATTTTCTTGGACTGTCAGAAAGCCTTTGACACAGTATCTCACAAAAGGCTGTTTCAAAAGTTGGAGCAGCAGGCAGGAGTAAAAGGTATGGTGCTCCAGTGGATAAAGGAGTATCTAAGCACTAGGAAACAGCGAGTAACGGTGAGGGCGGAGGAGTCAAAGTGGATTGAAGTCACCAGTGGAGTCCCACAGGGCTCTGTACTCGGTCCTATCTTGTTTCTGATATATGTAAATGATCTCCCGGAGGGTATAGAATCATTTCTCTCAGTGTTTGCTGACGATGTCAAAATTATGAGAAGGATTAAGACAGAGAAGGACTGCTTGAGGCTTCAAGAAAACCTAGACAAGCTGAAGTTTGGTCAAACAAATGGTTGTTAGAGTTTAACCCAAGCAAATGTAATGTAATGAAGATAGGCGTAGGGAGCAGGAGGCCAGATACAAGGTATCATCTGGGAGATGAAATTCTTCATGAGTCGGAAAGAGAAAAAGATTTGGGGGTTGACATCACGCCAGTAGTGTAAAGTGTGACTAGACCCGCATGCACCACCTGAGCAGGTGAGCCCATTAGGCCCCCCCCCCCTGCTCAGGTGGTGCACAGGTGTCTAGTCACACAGGAGTGGCACTCCTAATAGAGCGGAAATGGAAGTTTGATGAGCTGGAAAATCCGGGTACCAATGAAAGCACGAGCTTCATACATTGAACTCTGACAGTGGATGGGAAGAAGATTGTAATCTTGATACTCTACAATCCCCCACCAAACAGTAGAAGGCCCAGGCAGGAGTACGAGGACAGTAACAAGACATGTATAGATGAACTGCAGAGGGCAGCAACTATAGCACATAGAATGAGAGCGAAGCTGCTGGTCATGGGGGACCTAAATCACAGAGAGATAGATTGGGAAACGAGGAATCCCCATGGCGGGGAGGAGACCTGGGGAGCGAAGCTGGTAGACGTTATTGACAGGAATTTCCTAACACAGCATGTGAAGGAAGATACTAGGGAAAGAGGAGGGGATACACCCAGCCTATTAGATCTCATTTTCACCCAGAATGTAGAAGACATCGAGCAGTTGGAACATGAAATACCACTAGGAGCCAGTGACCATTGTGTCCTAGTCTTTGACTACATGATGGAGCTTAAAATTTTGACCAAAGGACAAGAATCGGTGCTGGACCCAATCCTCTTTCTAATTTACGTAAATGATATGTTTACAGGAGTGGAATCGTACATGTCAATGTTTGCGGATGACGCAAAATTAATGAGAAGAGTTGTGACAGACGAGGATTGTAGGATCCTCCAAGAGGACTTAAACAGGTTGCAGAGATGGTCAGGGAAATGGCTACTGGAGTTTAACACCAGTAAATGTAAAGTTATGGAAATGTTTATTTCCGATATATTACACAGTACCATGCATCCACAGTATCATACACCCACAGTACCATGCACTCACAGTACCATACACCCACAGTACCATGCACTCACAGTACCATGCACTCACAGTACCATGCATCCACAGTATCATACACCCACAGTACCATGCACTCACAGTACCATGCACTCACAGTACCATACACCCACAGTACCATGCACCCACAGAACCATACACCCACAGTACCATGCACCTACAGAACCATACACCCACAGTACCATGCACTCACAGTACCATGCACTCACAGTACCATACACCCACAGTACCATGCACCCACAGAACCATACACCCACAGTACCATGCACTCACAGTACCATGCACTCACAGTACCATACACCCACAGTACCATGCACCCACAGAACCATACACCCACAGTACCATGCACTCACAGTACCATGCACTCACAGTACCATGCATCCACAGTATCATACACCCACAGTACCATGCACTCACAGTACCATGCATCCACAGTACCATACACCCACAGTACCATGCACTCACAGTACCATGCACTCATAGTACCATGCACTCACAGTACCATGCACCCACAGTACCATGCATCCACAGTACCATACACCCACAGTACCATACACCCACAGTACCATACACCCATAGTACCATACACTCACAGTACCATGCACCCATAGTACCATACACCCACAGTACCATACACCCACAGTACCATACACCCATAGTACCATACACTCACAGTACCATGCACCCATAGTACCATACACCCACAGTACCATACACCCACAGTACCATACACCCATAGTACCATACACTCACAGTACCATGCACCTATAGTACCATACACCCACAGTACCATACACCCACAGTTCCATACACCCACAGTACCATACACCCACAGTTCCATACACCCACAGTACCATGCACCCACAGTTCCATACACCCACAGTACCATGCACCCACAGTTCCATACACCCACAGTACCATACACCCACAGTTCCATACACCCACAGTACCATGCACCCACAGTTCCATACACCCACAGTACCATGCATCCACAGTACTACGTTCAATGCCACTTACTCACGTGCTCACAATGCCACGTTCCACTTGCTCACAATGCCACGTTCCACTTGCTCACAATGCCACGTTCCACGTACTCACAATGCCACGTTCCACGTACTCACAATGCCACGTTCCACGTACTCACAATGCCACGTACTCACGGACCACAGTACGTGTACCACGTTCACACAATGTCACGTGCTCACGTACCACGTTCACACAATGTCACGTACTCACGTACCACAGTACGTGTACCACGTTCACACAATGTCACGTGCTCACGTACCATGTTACATAATCACGTACAACGTGCAATGCCACGTGCTCACGTACCACGTATCTACACTACCACGTACCCACTTTTTAGTATAAATGATACTAACAAAATTATTTAAGTTACATAAAATATTTATTTTAATATATTTTTAAGTATTTTCTTAAATTATGTATACTACATATCATCACGTATTGTATTGTATTTATGTATTGAAATAATAATTTATGTATTGAAAAATATCAAAATTTCAACATATATCAAATAAGTGTAAATTAGTAATGCAAATTCAGTATTGCGTGTCATCAAATTTTCCCGATAACACAGATACTGAATTTGCATGACTGATTTACACACTCCAAATAGTTGTCGTTTATACCAAAAATGCATCAGGACAGATTAATTGATTCAATTCAATTATATGTTTATTACTGCAGTTTGCGTTACAGTGCCACACAATTACTGAATTATTGTAGTGTTTGCTGTAGTTTAAATCCTGTTTGTTGGTCATATTAATAGTTTTGTTACCTCAGGTGAGGCTCTTTATTATTATCACCTGTTGGTCATTATTTCCCATATATTACTCCTGTTGGTCATTATTTCCCATATATTACTCCTGTTGGTCATTATTTCCCATATATTACTCCTGTTGGTCATTATTTCCCATATATTACTCCTGTTGGTCATTATTTCCCATATATTACTCCTGTTGGTCATTATTTCCGGTAAATTAGTTTTGTTGGTATATATATTTCCGGTATAGTACTTCTATTGATCATTATTTCCGGTATATTACTCCAGTTTGTCAGTATTACCTGCATATTACCTGCTTATATTACTCTTGTTGGTCATTTATTGACTTAGTATTAACCCTGTTGGTCATTAGTAACACGTAAAACATCGGTTGTAAATAACATTTTGTAAATGTTACAAAATGTTATATAATTACATACGAGTCACTATAGTACTGTAATATTTTATTAACTTCCCAATTATAGATGTACATATATTTGTGAATAAAGATTTTGATTGATTTATAATAAACTATAACCCATTTAGGTCATTAATGTTTGTGAATACAATTGTTCCGTACTAATAGACTCTAATACCCGTTGGACTATTAATTACATTGTATAATACCCAATGATCACTAGTAGCAGTATATAATACTCCATAGTCACTAGTAGCAGTATATAATACCCCCCATGGTCACTAGTAGCAGTATATAATACCCCCCATGGTTACTAGTAGCAGTGTATAATACCCCATGGTCACTAGTATAGGTGTATAACACTCCATGGTCACCAGTAGCAGTGTATAATACCCCATGGTCACTAGTAGCAGTGTATAATACTCCATGGTTACTAGTAGCAGTGTATAACACCCCATGGTTACTAGTAGCAGTATATAATACCCCCATGGTCACTAGTAGCAGTGCATAATACCCCCCATGGTTACTAGTAGCAGTATATAATACCTAATGGATACTAGTAGCAGTATATAATACCCCCCTATGGTCACTAGTAGCAGTATATAATACCCCCATGGTCACTAGTAGCAGTGTATAATACCCCCCCATGGTCACTAGTGGCAGTATATAATACCCCCATGGTCACTAGTAGCAGTGTATAATACCCCCCACTGTCACTAGAAGAAGTATAAAATACCCCCCCCCATGGTCACTAGTAGCAGTATATAATAACCCCCATGGTCACTAGTAGCAGTATATAATACCCCCATGGTCACTAGTAGCAGTGTATAATACCCCCATGGTCACTAGTAGCAGTATATAATACCCCCCATGGTCACTAGTAGCAGTGTATAATACCCCCCATGGTCACTAGTAGCAGTGTATAATACCCCCCATGGTCACTAGTAGCAGTATATAATACCCCCCATGGTCACTAGTAGCAGTATATAATACCCCCCATGGTCACTAGTAGCAGTATATAATACCCCCCATGGTCACTAGTAGCAGTGTATAATACCCCCCATGGTCACAAGTAGCAGTGTATAATACCCCCCTTGGTCACTAGTAGCAGTGTATAATACCCCCCATGGTCACTAGTAGCAGTGTATAATACCCCCCATGGTCACTAGTAGCAGTATATAATACCCCCCCATGGTCACTAGTAGCAGAGTATAATACCCCCCATGGTCACTAGTGGCAGTATATAATACCCCCCATGGTCACTAGTAGCAGTATATAATACCCCCCATGGTAACTAGTAGCAGTATATAATGCCCCCATGGTCACTAGTAGCAGTGTATAATACCCCCATGGTCACTAGTAGCAGTATATAATACCCCACATGGTCACTAGTAGCAGTGTATAATACCCCCATGGTCACTAGTGGCAGTATATAATGCCCCCCCATTGTCACGAGTAGCAGTGTATAATACACCCATGGTCACTAGTAGCAGTGTATAATACCCCCATGGTCACTAGTAGCAGTATATAATACCCCACATGGTCACTAGTAGCAATGTATAATACCCCCCATGGTCACTAGTAGCAGTATATAATGCCCCCCATTATCACTAGTAGCAGTGTATAATACCCCCATGGTAACTAGTAGTAGTGTATAATACCCCCCCCCATGGTCACTAGTAGCAGTATATAATAACCCCCATGGTCACTAGTAGCAGTGTATAATACCCCCATGGTCACTAGTAGCAGTATATAATACCCCCATGGTCACTAGTAGCAGTATATAATACCCCCCGTGGTCACTAGTAGCAGTGTATAATTCCCCCCATGGTCACTAGTAGCAGTTTATAATACCCCCATGGTCACTAGTAGCAGTGTATAGTACCCCCCCCCATGGTCACTAGTAGCAGTATATAATACCCCCCATGGTCACTAGTAGCAGTGTATAATACCCCCCATGGTCACTAGTAGCAGTGTATAATACCCCCCATGGTCACTAGTAGCAGTATATAATACCACCATGGTCACTAGTATAGGTGTATAACACTCCATGGTCACCAGTAGCAGTGTATAATACCCCATGGTCACTAGTAGCAGTGTATAATACCCCCCATGGTTACTAGTAGCAGTGTATAATACCCTACATGGTCACCAGTAGCAATGTATAATACCCCATGGTCACTAGCAGCAGTGAATAATACCCCATGGTCACTGGTAGCAGTGTATAATACCCCATGGTTACTAGTAGCAGTGTATAATACCCCATGGTTACTAGTAGAAGTGTATAATACCCCCCATGGTCACTAGTAGCAGTATATAATACCCCCATGGTCACTAGTAGCAGTGTATAATACCCCCATGGTTACTAGTAGCAGCATATAATACCCCATGGTTACTAGTAGCAGTGTATAATACCCCATGGTTACTAGTAGCAGTGTATAATACCCCATGGTTACAAGTAGAAGTGTATAATACCCCCCATGGTCACTAGTAGCAGTATATAATACCCCCCATGGTCACTAGTAGCAGTGTATAATACCCCATGGTCACTAGTATAGGTGTATAACACTCTATGGTCACCGGTAGCAGTGTATAATACCCCATGGTCACTAGTAGCAGTGTATAATACTCCATGTTTCTAGTAGCAGTGTATAACACCCCATGGTTACTAGTAGCAGTATATAATACCTCATGGATACTAGTAGCAGTATATAATACCCCCCATGGTCACTAGTAGCAGTATATAATACCCCAATGGTCACTAGTAGCAGCGTATAATACCCCCCCCCCCATGGTCACTAGTAGCAGTATATAATACCCCCCATGGTCACTAGTAGCAGTGTATAATACCCCCCATTGTCACTAGAAGAAGTATAAAATACCCCCCCCCCATGGTCACTAGTAGCAGTATATAATACCCCCCATGGTCACTAGTAGCAGTATATAATACCCCCATGGTCACTAGTAGCAGTGTATAATACCCCCATGGTCACTAGTAGCAGTATATAATACCCCCCATGGTCACTAGTAGCAGTGTATAATATCCCCCATGATCACTAGTAGCAGTGTATAATACCCCCCATGGTCACTAGTAGCAGTATATAATACCCCCCATGGTCACTAGTAGCAGTATATAATACCCCCATGGTCACTAGTAGCAGTATATAATACCCCCCATGGTCACTAGTAGCAGTATATAATAACCCCCATGGTAACTAGTAGCAGTATATAATAATCCCCATGGTCACTAGTAGCAGTATATAATACCCTCCATGGTCACTAGTAGCAGTATATAATACCCCCCATGGTCACTAGTAGCAGTGTATAATACCCCCCATGGTCACTAGTAGCATTGTATAATACCCCCCTTGGTCACTAGTAGCAGTGTATAATACCCCCCATGGTCACTAGTAGCAATGTATAATACCCCCATGGTCACTAGTAGCAGTATATAATACCCCCCATGGTCACTAGTAGCAGGGTATAATACCCCCCATGATCACTAGTAGCAGTATATAATACCCCCCATGGTCACTAGTAGCAGTATATAATACCCCCCATAGTAACTAGTAGCAGTATATAATGCCCCCATGGTCACTAGTAGCAGTGTATAATACCCCCATGGTCACTAGTAGCAGTATATAATACCCAACATGGTCACTAGTAGCAGTGTATAATACCCCCCATGGTCACTAGTAGCAGTATATAATGCCCCCCCCATTGTCACAAGTAGCAGTGTATAATGCACCCATGGTCACTAGTAGCAGTGTATAATACCCCCATGGTCACTAGTAGCAGTATATAATACCCCCCATGGTCACTAGTAGCAGTGTATAATACCCCCATGGTCACTAGTAGCAGTATATAATACCCCACATGGTCACTAGTAGCAGTGTTTAATACCCCCCATGGTCACTAGTAGCAGTATATAATGCCCCCCCATTGTCACTAGTAGCAGTGTATAATACCCCCATGGTCACTAGTAGTAGTGTATAATACCCCCCATGGTCACTAGTAGCAGTGTATAATACCCCCCTTGGTCACTAGTAGCAGTGTATAATAACCCCCATGGTCACTAGTAGCAGTGTATAATACACCCCCATGGTCACTAGTAGCAGTGTATAATACCCCCATGGTCACTAGTAGCAGAATTTAATACCCTCCATGGTCACTAGTAGCAGTATATAATACCCCCATGGTCACTAGTAGCAGTGTATAATACCCCCCATGGTTACTAGTAGCAGTATATAATACCCTCATGGTCACTAAAAGCAGTGTATAATACCCCCTATGGTCACTAGTAGCAGTGTATAATACCCCCCATGGTCACTAGTAGCAGTATATAATACCCCCCATGGTCACTAGTAGCAGTATATAATACCCCCCATAGTAACTAGTAGCAGTATATAATGCCCCCATGGTCACTAGTAGCAGTGTATAATACCCCCATGGTCACTAGTAGCAGTATATAATACCCAACATGGTCACTAGTAGCAGTGTATAATACCCCCCATGGTCACTAGTAGCAGTATATAATGCCCCCCCATTGTCACAAGTACCAGTGTATAATGCACCCATGGTCACTAGTAGCAGTGTATAATACCCCCATGGTCACTAGTAGCAGTATATAATACCCCCCATGGTCACTAGTAGCAGTGTATAATACCCCCATGGTCACTAGTAGCAGTATATAATACCCCACATGGTCACTAGTAGCAGTGTTTAATACCCCCCATGGTCACTAGTAGCAGTATATAATGCCCCCCATTGTCACTAGTAGCAGTGTATAATACCCCAATGGTCACTAGTAGTAGTGTATAATACCCCCCATGGTCAATAGTAGCAGTGTATAATACCCCCCTTGGTCACTAGTAGCAGTGTATACTAACCCCCATGGTCACTAGTAGCAGTGTATAATACCCCCCCCATGGTCACTAGTAGCAGTGTATAATACCCCCATGGTCACAAGTAGCAGTATTTAATACCCTCCATGGTCACTAGTAGCAGTATATAATACCCCCCATTGTCACTAGTAGCAGTGTATAATACCCCCATGGTAACTAGTAGTAGTGTATAATACCCCCCCATGGTCACTAGTAGCAGTATATAATAACCCCCATGGTCACTAGTAGCAGTGTATAATACCCCCATGGTCACTAGTAGCAGTATATAATACCCTTATGGTCACTAGTAGCAGTATATAATACCCCCCATGGTCACTAGTAGCAATGTATAATTCCCCCCTGGTCACTAGTAGCAGTTTATAATACCCCCATGGTCACTAGTAGCAGTGTATAGTACCCCCCCCCATGGTCACTAGTAGCATTATATAATACCCCCCATGGTCACTAGTAGCAGTGTATAATACCCCCCATGGTCACTAGTAGCAGTGTATAATACCCCCCATGGTCACTAGTAGCAGTATATAATACCACCATGGTCACTAGTATAGGTGTATAACACTCCATGGTCACCAGTAGCAGTGTATAATACCCCATGGTCACTAGTAGCAGTGTATAATACCCCCCATGGTTACTAGTAGCAGTGTATAATACCCTACATGGTCACCAGTAGCAGTGTATAATACCCCATGGTCACTAGCAGCAGTGTATAATACGCCATGGTCACTGGTAGCAGTGTATAATACCCCATGGTTACTAGTAGCAGTGTATAATACCCCATGGTTACTAGTAGAAGTGTATAATACCCCCCATGGTCACTAGTAGCAGTATATAATACCCCCATGGTCACTAGTAGCAGTGTATAATACCCCCATGGTTACTAGTAGCAGCATGTAATACCCTATGGTTACTAGTAGCAGTGTATAATACCCCATGGTTACTAGTAGCAGTGTATAATACCCAATGGTTACTAGTAGAAGTGTATAATACCCCCCATGGTCACTAGTAGCAGTATATAATACCCCCCATGGTCACTAGTAGCAGTGTATAATACCCCATGGTCACTAGTATAGGTGTATAACACTCCATGGTCACCAGTAGCAGTGTATAATACCCCATGGTCACTAGTAGCAGTGTATAATACTCCATGTTTCTAGTAGCAGTGTATAACACCCCATGGTTACTAGTAGCAGTGCATAATACCCCCCATGGTTACTAGTAGCAGTATATAATACCTTATGGATACTAGTAGCAGTATATAATACCCCCCATGGTCACTAGTAGCAGTATATAATACCCCAATGGTCACTAGTAGCAGTGTATAATACCCCCCCCATGGTCACTAGTAGCAGTATATAATACCCCCCATGGTCACTAGTAGCAGTGTATAATACCCCCCATTGTCAGTAGAAGAAGTATAAAATACCCCCCCCCCCATGGTCACTAGTAGCAGTATATAATACCCCCCATGGTCACTAGTAGCAGTATATAATACCCCCATGGTCACTAGTAGCAGTGTATAATACCCCATGGTCACTAGTAGCAGTATATAATACCCCCCATGGTCACAAGTAGCAGTGTATAATATCCCCCATGGTCACTAGTAGCAGTGTATAATACCCCCCATGGTCACTAGTAGCAGTATATAATACCCCCCATGGTCACTAGTAGCAGTATATAATACCCCCCATGGTCACTAGTAGCAGTATATAATAACCCCCATGGTAACTAGTAGCAGTATATAATAATCCCCATGGTCACTAGTAGCAGTATATAATACCCTCCATGGTCACTAGTAGCAGTATATAATACCCCCCATGGTCACTAGTAGCAGTGTATAATACCCCCCATGGTCACTAGTAGCATTGTATAATACCCCCCTTGGTCACTAGTAGCAGTGTATAATACCCCCCATGGTCACTAGTAGCAATGTATAATACCCCCCATTGTCACTAGTAGCAGTATATAATACCCCCCATCGTCACTAGTAGCAGGGTATAATACCCCCCATGGTCACTAGTAGCAGTATATAATACCCCCCATGGTCACTAGTAGCAGTATATAATACCCCCCATAGTAACTAGTAGCAGTATATAATGCCCCCATGGTCACTAGTAGCAGTGTATAATACCCCCATGGTCACTAGTAGCAGTATATAATACCCAACATGGTCACTAGTAGCAGTATATAATACCCCCCATGGTCACTAGTAGCAGTATATAATGCCCCCCCATTGTCACAAGTAGCAGTGTATAATGCACCCATGGTCACTAGTAGCAGTGTATAATACCCCCATGGTCACTAGTAGCAGTATATAATACCCCCATGGTCACTAGTAGCAGTGTATAATACCCCCATGGTCACTAGTAGCAGTATATAATACCCCACATGGTCACTAGTAGCAGTGTTTAATACCCCCCATGGTCACTAGTAGCAGTATATAATGCCCCCCCATTGTCACTAGTAGCAGTGTATAATACCCCCATGGTCACTAGTAGTAGTGTATAATACCCCCCATGGTCACTAGTAGCAGTGTATAATACCCCCCTTGGTCACTAGTAGCAGTGTATAATAACCCCCATGGTCACTAGTAGCAGTGTATAATACACCCCCATGGTCACTAGTAGCAGTGTATAATACCCCCATGGTCACTAGTAGCAGAATTTAATACCCTCCATGGTCACTAGTAGCAGTATATAATACCCCCATGGTCACTAGTAGCAGTGTATAATACCCCCCATGGTTACTAGTAGCAGTATATAATACCCTCATGGTCACTAAAAGCAGTGTATAATACCTCCTATGGTCACTAGTAGCAGTGTATAATACCCCCATGGTCACTAGTAGCAGTATATAATACCCCCCATGGTCACTAGTAGCAGTATATAATACCCCCCATAGTAACTAGTAGCAGTATATAATGCCCCCATGGTCACTAGTAGCAGTGTATAATACCCCCATGGTCACTAGTAGCAGTATATAATACCCAACATGGTCACTAGTAGCAGTGTATAATACCCCCCATGGTCACTAGTAGCAGTATATAATGCCCCCCATTGTCACAAGTACCAGTGTATAATGCACCCATGGTCACTAGTAGCAGTGTATAATACCCCCATGGTCACTAGTAGCAGTATATAATACCCCCCATGGTCACTAGTAGCAGTGTATAATACCCCCATGGTCACTAGTAGCAGTATATAATACCCCACATGGTCACTAGTAGCAGTGTTTAATACCCCCCATGGTCACTAGTAGCAGTATATAATGCCCCCCATTGTCACTAGTAGCAGTGTATAATACCCCCATGGTCACTAGTAGTAGTGTATAATACCCCCCATGGTCAATAGTAGCAGTGTATAATACCCCCCTTGGTCACTAGTAGCAGTGTATACTAACCCCCATGGTCACTAGTAGCAGTGTATAATACCCCCCCCCCATGGTCACTAGTAGCAGTGTATAATACCCCCATGGTCACTAGTAGCAGTATTTAATACCCTCCATGGTCACTAGTAGCAGTATATAATACCCCCCATTGTCACTAGTAGCAGTGTATAATACCCCCATGGTAACTAGTAGTAGTGTATAATACCCCCCCATGGTCACTAGTAGCAGTATATAATAACCCCCATGGTCACTAGTAGCAGTGTATAATACCCCCATGGTCACTAGTAGCAGTATATAATACCCCATGGTCACTAGTAGCAGTATATAATACCCCCCATGGTCACTAGTAGCAATGTATAATTCCCCCCATGGTCACTAGTAGCAGTTTATAATACCCCCATGGTCACTAGTAGCAGTGTATAGTACCCCCCCCTATGGTCACTAGTAGCATTATATAATACCCCCCATGGTCACTAGTAGCAGTGTATAATACCCCCCATGGTCACTAGTAGCAGTGTATAATACCCCCCATGGTCACTAGTAGCAGTATATAATACCACCATGGTCACTTGTATAGGTGTATAACACTCCATGGTCACCAGTAGCAGTGTATAATACCCCATGGTCACTAGTAGCAGTGTATAATACCCCCCATGGTTACTAGTAGCAGTGTATAATACCCTACATGGTCACCAGTAGCAGTGTATAATACCCCATGGTCACTAGCAGCAGTGTATAATACCCCATGGTCACTGGTAGCAGTGTATAATAACCCATGGTTACTAGTAGCAGTGTATAATACCCCATGGTTACTAGTAGAAGTGTATAATACCCCCCATGGTCACTAGTAGCAGTATATAATACCCCCATGGTCACTAGTAGCAGTGTATAATACCCCCATGGTTACTAGTAGCAGCATATAATACCCTATGGTTACTAGTAGCAGTGTATAATACCCCATGGTTACTAGTAGCAGTGTATAATACCCAATGGTTACTAGTAGAAGTGTATAATACCCCCCATGGTCACTAGTAGCAGTATATAATACCCCCCATGGTCACTAGTAGCAGTGTATAATACCCCATGGTCACTAGTATAGGTGTATAACACTCCATGGTCACCAGTAGCAGTGTATAATACCCCATGGTCACTAGTAGCAGTGTATAATACTCCATGTTTCTAGTAGCAGTGTATAACACCCCATGGTTACTAGTAGCAGTGCATAATACCCCCCATGGTTACTAGTAGCAGTATATAATACCTCATGGATACTAGTAGCAGTGTATAATACCCCCCCATGGTCACTAGTAGCAGTATATAATACCCCCCATGGTCACTAGTAGCAGTGTATAATACCCCCCATTGTCAGTAGAAGAAGTATAAAATACCCCCCCCCCATGGTCACTAGTAGCAGTATATAATACCCCCCATGGTCACTAGTAGCAGTATATAATACCCCCATGGTCACTAGTAGCAGTGTATAATACCCCATGGTCACTAGTAGCAGTATATAATACCCCCCATGGTCACTAGTAGCAGTGTATAATATCCCCCATGGTCACTAGTAGCAGTGTATAATACCCCCCATGGTCACTAGTAGCAGTATATAATACCCCCCATGGTCACTAGTAGCAGTATATAATACCCCCCATGGTCACTAGTAGCAGTATATAATAACCCCCATGGTAACTAGTAGCAGTATATAATAATCCCCATGGTCACTAGTAGCAGTATATAATACCCTCCATGGTCACTAGTAGCAGTATATAATACCCCCCATGGTCACTAGTAGCAGTGTATAATACCCCCCATGGTCACTAGTAGCATTATATAATACCCCCCTTGGTCACTAGTAGCAGTGTATAATACCCCCCATGGTCACAAGTAGCAATGTATAATACCCCCCATTGTCACTAGTAGCAGTATATAATACCCCCCATGGTCACTAGTAGCAGGGTATAATACCCCCCATGGTCACTAGTAGCAGTATATAATACCCCCATGGTCACTAGTAGCAGTATATAATACCCCCCATAGTAACTAGTAGCAGTATATAATGCCCCCATAGGTCACTAGTAGCAGTGTATAATACCCCCATGGTCACTAGTAGCAGTATATAATACCCAACATGGTCACTAGTAGCAGTGTATAATACCCCCATGGTCACTAGTAGCAGTATATAATGCCCCCCATTGTCACAAGTAGCAGTGTATAATGCACCCATGGTCACTAGTAGCAGTGTATAATACCCCCATGGTCACTAGTAGCAGTATATAATACCCCCCATGGTCACTAGTAGCAGTGTATAATACCCCCATGGACACTAGTAGCAGTATATAATACCCCACATAGTCACTAGTAGCAGTGTTTAATACCCCCCATGGTCACTAGTAGCAGTATATAATGCCCCCCCATTGTCACTAGTAGCAGTGTATAATACCCCCATGGTCACTAGTAGCAGTGTATAATACCCCCCTTGGTCACTAGTAGCAGTGTATAATAACCACCATGGTCACTAGTAGCAGTGTATAATACACCCCCATGGTCACTAGTAGCAGTGTATAATACCCCCATGGTCACTAGTAGCAGTATATAATACCCCCATGGTCACTAGTAGCAGTATATAATACCCCCCATGGTCACTAGTAGCAGTGTATAATTCCCCCCATGGTCACTAGTAGCAGTTTATAATACCCCCATGGTCACTAGTAGCAGTGTATAGTACCCCCCCCATGGTCACTAGTAGCATTATATAATACCCCCCATGGTCACTAGTAGCAGTGTATAATACCCCCCATGGTCACTAGTAGCAGTGTATAATACCCCCCATGGTCACTAGTAGCAGTATATAATACCACCATGGTCACTAGTATAGGTGTATAACACTCCATGGTCACCAGTAGCAGTGTATAATACCCCATGGTCACTAGTAGCAGTGTATAATACCCCCCATGGTTACTAGTAGCAGTGTATAATACCCTACATGGTCACCAGTAGCAGTGTATAATACCCCATGGTCACTAGCAGCAGTGTATAATACCCCATGGTCACTGGTAGCAGTGTATAATACCCCATGGTTACTAGTAGCAGTGTATAATACCCCATGGTTACTAATAGAAGTGTATAATACCCCCCATGGTCACTAGTAGCAGTATATAATACCCCCATGGTCACTAGTAGCAGTGTATAATACCCCCATGGTTACTAGTAGCAGCATATAATACCCTATGGTTACTAGTAGCAGTGTATAATACCCCATGGTTACTAGTAGCAGTGTATAATACCCAATGGTTACTAGTAGAAGTGTATAATACCCCCCATGGTCACTAGTAGCAGTATATAATACCCCCCATGGTCACTAGTAGCAGTGTATAATACCCCATGGTCACAAGTATAGGTGTATAACACACCATGGTCACCAGTAGCAGTGTATAATACCCCATGGTCACTAGTAGCAGTGTATAATACTCCATGTTTCTAGTAGCAGTGTATAACACCCCATGGTTACTAGTAGCAGTGCATAATACCCCCCATGGTTACTAGTAGCAGTATATAATACATCATGGATACTAGTAGCAGTATATAATACCCCCCATGGTCACTAGTAGCAGTATATAATACCCCAATGGTCACTAGTAGCAGTGTATAATACCCCCCCCATGGTCACTAGTAGCAGTATATAATACCCCCCATGGTCACTAGTAGCAGTGTATAATACCCCCCATTGTCAGTAGAAGAAGTATAAAATACCCCCCCCCCCATGGTCACTAGTAGCAGTATATAATACCCCCCATGGTCACTAGTAGCAGTATATAATACCCCCATGGTCACTAGTAGCAGTGTATAATACCCCATGGTCACTAGTAGCAGTATATAATACCCCCCATGGTCACTAGTAGCAGTGTATAATACACCCCCATGGTCACTAGTAGCAGTGTATAATACCCCCATGGTCACTAGTAGCAGTATTTAATACCCTCCATGGTCACTAGTAGCAGTATATAATACCCCCATGGTCACTAGTAGCAGTGTATAATACCCCCCATGGTTACTAGTAGCAGTATATAATACCCTCATGGTCACTAAAAGCAGTGTATAATACCCCCTATGGTCACTAGTAGCAGTGTATAATACCCCCATGGTCACTAGTAGCAGTATATAATACCCCCCATGGTCACTAGTAGCAGTATATAATACCCCCCATAGTAACTAGTAGCAGTATATAATGCCCCATGGTCACTAGTAGCAGTGTATAATACCCCCATGGTCACTAGTAGCAGTATATAATACCCAACATGGTCACTAGTAGCAGTGTATAATACCCCCATGGTCACTAGTAGCAGTATATAATGCCCCCCCATTGTCACAAGTACCAGTGTATAATGCACCCATGGTCACTAGTAGCAGTGTATAATACCCCCATGGTCACTAGTAGCAGTATATAATACCCCCCATGGTCACTAGTAGCAGTGTATAATACCCCCATGGTCACTAGTAGCAGTATATAATACCCCACATGGTCACTAGTAGCAGTGTTTAATACCCCCATGGTCACTAGTAGCAGTATATAATGCCCCCCATTGTCACTAGTAGCAGTGTATAATACCCCCATGGTCACTAGTAGTAGTGTATAATACCCCCCATGGTCAATAGTAGCAGTGTATAATACCCCCCTTGGTCACTAGTAGCAGTGTATAATAACCCCCATGGTCACTAGTAGCAGTGTATAATACCCCCCCATGGTCACTAGTAGCAGTGTATAATACCCCCATGGTCACTAGTAGCAGTATTTAATACCCTCCATGGTCACTAGTAGCAGTATATAATACCCCCATTGTCACTAGTAGCAGTGTATAATACCCCCATGGTAACTAGTAGTAGTGTATAATACCCCCCCATGGTCACTAGTAGCAGTATATAATAACCCCCATGGTCACTAGTAGCAGTGTATAATACCCCCATGGTCACTAGTAGCAGTATATAATACCCCCATGGTCACTAGTAGCAGTATATAATACCCCCATGGTCACTAGTAGCAGTGTATAATTCCCCCCATGGTCACTAGTAGCAGTTTATAATACCCCCATGGTCACTAGTAGCAGTGTATAGTACCCCCCCCATGGTCACTAGTAGCATTATATAATACCCCCCATGGTCACTAGTAGCAGTGTATAATACCCCCCATGGTCACTAGTAGCAGTGTATAATACCCCCCATGGTCACTAGTAGCAGTATATAATACCACCATGGTCACTAGTATAGGTGTATAACACTCCATGGTCACCAGTAGCAGTGTATAATACCCCATGGTCACTAGTAGCAGTGTATAATACCCCCCATGGTTACTAGTAGCAGTGTATAATACCCTACATGGTCACCAGTAGCAGTGTATAATACCCCATGGTCACTAGCAGCAGTGTATAATACCCCATGGTCACTGGTAGCAGTGTATAATACCCCATGGTTACTAGTAGCAGTGTATAATACCCCATGGTTACTAATAGAAGTGTATAATACCCCCCATGGTCACTAGTAGCAGTATATAATACCCCCATGGTCACTAGTAGCAGTGTATAATACCCCCATGGTTACTAGTAGCAGCATATAATACCCTATGGTTACTAGTAGCAGTGTATAATACCCCATGGTTACTAGTAGCAGTGTATAATACCCAATGGTTACTAGTAGAAGTGTATAATACCCCCCATGGTCACTAGTAGCAGTATATAATACCCCCCATGGTCACTAGTAGCAGTGTATAATACCCCATGGTCACAAGTATAGGTGTATAACACACCATGGTCACCAGTAGCAGTGTATAATACCCCATGGTCACTAGTAGCAGTGTATAATACTCCATGTTTCTAGTAGCAGTGTATAACACCCCATAGTTACTAGTAGCAGTGCATAATACCCCCCATGGTTACTAGTAGCAGTATATAATACATCATGGATACTAGTAGCAGTATATAATACCCCCCATGGTCACTAGTAGCAGTATATAATACCCCAATGGTCACTAGTAGCAGTGTATAATACCCCCCCATGGTCACTAGTAGCAGTATATAATACCCCCCATGGTCACTAGTAGCAGTGTATAATACCCCCCATTGTCAGTAGAAGAAGTATAAAATACCCCCCCCCATGGTCACTAGTAGCAGTATATAATACCCCCCATGGTCACTAGTAGCAGTATATAATACCCCCATGGTCACTAGTAGCAGTGTATAATACCCCATGGTCACTAGTAGCAGTATATAATACCCCCCATGGTCACTAGTAGCAGTGTATAATATCCCCCATGGTCACTAGTAGCAGTGTATAATACCCCCCATGGTCACTAGTAGCAGTGTATAATACCCCCCATGGTCACTAGTAGCAGTATATAATACCCCCTATGGTCACTAGTAGCAGTATATAATAACCCCCATGGTAACTAGTAGCAGTATATAATAATCCCCATGTTCACTAGTAGCAGTATATAATACCCTCCATGGTCACTAGTAGCAGTATATAATACCCCCCTTGGTCACTAGTAGCAGTGTATAATACCCCCCATGGTCACTAGTAGCATTGTATAATACCCCCCTTGGTCACTAGTAGCAGTGTATAATACCCCCCATGGTCACTAGTAGCAATGTATAATACCCCCCATTGTCACTAGTAGCAGTATATAATACCCCCCATGGTAACTAGTAGCAGGGTATAATACCCCCCATGGTCACTAGTAGCAGTATATAATACACCCCATGGTCACTAGTAGCAGTATATAATACCCCCCATAGTAACTAGTAGCAGTATATAATGCCCCCATAGTCACTAGTAGCAGTGTATAATACCCCCATGGTCACTAGTAGCAGTATATAATACCCAACATGGTCACTAGTAGCAGTGTATAATACCCCCCATGGTCACTAGTAGCAGTATATAATGCCCCCCATTGTCACAAGTAGCAGTGTATAATGCACCCATGGTCACTAGTAGCAGTGTATAATACCCCCATGGTCACTAGTAGCAGTATATAATACCCCCCATGGTCACTAGTAGCAGTGTATAATACCCCCATGGTCACTAGTAGCAGTATATAATACCCCACATGGTCACTAGTAGCAGTGTTTAATACCCCCCATGGTCACTAGTAGCAGTATATAATGCCCCCCCATTGTCACTAGTAGCAGTGTATAATACCCCCATGGTCACTAGTAGCAGTGTATAATACCCCCCTTGGTCACTAGTAGCAGTGTATAATAACCACCATGGTCACTAGTAGCAGTGTATAATACACCCCCATGGTCACTAGTAGCAGAGTATAATACCCCCATGGTCACTAGTAGCAGTATTTAATACACTCCATGGTCACTAGTAGCAGTATATAATACCCCCATGGTCACTAGTAGCAGTGTATAATACCCCCCATGGTTACTAGTAGCAGTATATAATACCCTCATGGTCACTAAAAGCAGTGTATAATACCCCCTATGGTCACTAGTAGCAGTGTATAATACCCCCCATGGTCACTAGTAGCAGTATATAATAACCCCCATGGTCACTAGTAGCAGTATATAATACCCCCCATAGTAACTAGTAGCAGTATATAATGCCCCCATGGTCACTAGTAGCAGTGTATAATACCCCCATGGTCACTAGTAGCAGTATATAATACCCAACATGGTCACTAGTAGCAGTGTATAATACCCCCCATGGTCACTAGTAGCAGTATATAATGCCCCCCATTGTCACATGTAGCAGTGTATAATGCACCCATGGTCACTAGTAGCAGTGTATAATACCCCCATGGTCACAAGTAGCAGTATATAATACCCCCCATGGTCACTAGTAGCAGTGTATAATACCCCCATGGTCACTAGTAGCAGTATATAATACCCCACATGGTCACTAGTAGCAGTGTTTAATACCCCCCATGGTCACTAGTAGCAGTATATAATGCCCCCCCATTGTCACTAGTAGCAGTGTATAATACCCCCATGGTCACTAGTAGTAGTGTATAATACCCCCATGGTCACTAGTAGCAGTGTATAATACCCCCCTTGGTCACTAATAGCAGTGTATAATAACCCCCATGGTCACTAGTAGCAGTGTATAATACCCCCCCCATGGTCACTAGTAGCAGTGTATAATACCCCCATGGTCACTAGTAGCAGTATTTAATACCCTCCATGGTCACTAGTAGCAGTATATAATACCCCCATGGTCACTAGTAGCAGTGTATAATACCCCCCATGGTCACTAGTAGCAGTATATAATACCCCCCATGGTCACTAAAAGCAGTGTATAATACCCCCTATGGTCACTAGTAGCAGTGTATAATACCCCCCATAGGCACTAGTAGCAGTATATAATACCCCCATGGTCACTAGTAGCAGTGTTTAATACCCCCATGGTTACTAGTAGCAGTATATAATACCCCCATGGTCACTAAGAGAAGTGTATAATACCCCCTATGGTCACTAGTAGCAGTGTATATTACCCCCCATGGTCACTAGTAGCAGTGTATAATAACCCCCCCCCCAAGGTCACTAGTAGCAGTGTATAATACCCCCCATGGTCACTAAAATCAGTGTATAATACCCTCCATGGTCACTAGTAGCAGTGTATAATACACTCCATGGTCACTAGTAGCAGTGTATAATACCCCCATGGTCACTAGTAGCAGTGTATAATACCCCCCATGTCACTAAAAGCAGTGTATAATACCCCCATGGTCACTAGTAGCAGTGTATAATACACCCCATGGTCACTAGTAGCAGTGTATAATACCCCCC
Organism: Procambarus clarkii; assembly: GCF_040958095.1. Classification (NCBI taxonomy): domain Eukaryota; kingdom Metazoa; phylum Arthropoda; class Malacostraca; order Decapoda; family Cambaridae; genus Procambarus; species Procambarus clarkii. Next base: position 31,903,759 of record NC_091179.1, read on the forward strand.
ATGGTCACTAGTAGCAGTGTATAATACCCCATGGTCACTAGAAGCAGTGTATAATACCCCCATGGTCACTAGTACCAGAGTATAATACCCCCATGGTCACTAGTAGCAGTGTATAATACCCCCCATGGTCACTAGTAGCAGTGTATAATACCCCATGGTCACTAGTAGCAGTGTATAATACCCCCATGGTCACTAGTACCAGAGTATAATACCCCCATGGTCACTAGTAGCAGTGTATAATACCCCCCATGGTCACTAAAAGCAGTGTATAATACCTCCCCTGGTCACTAGTAGCAGTGTATAATACCCCCCATTGTCAATAGTAGCAGTGTTTAATAGCCCCATAGTCACTAAAAGCAGTATATAAAACCCCCAACGGTCACTAGTAGCAGTGTATAATACCCCCTATGGTCACTAGTAGCAGTGTATAATACCCCCATGGTCACTAAAATCAGTGTATAGTACCCCCCTTGGTCACTAGTAGCAGTGTATAATACCCCCATGGTCACTAGTAGCAGTATTTAATACCCCCCATGGTCACTAGTAACAGTACTTAATACCCCCCATGGTCAATAGTAGCAGTATACAATACCCCCATGGTCACTAGTAGCAGTGTATAATACCCCCCATGGTTACTAGTAGCAGTATATAATACCCCCATGGTCACTAAAAGCAGTGTATAATACCCCCTATGGTCACTAGTAGCAGTGTATAATACCCCCATGGTCACTAGTAGCAGTGTATAGTACCCCCCCCCATGGTCACTAGTAGCAGTGTATAATACCCCCCATGGTCACTAAAATCAGTGTATAATACCCTCCATGGTCACTAGTAGCAGTGTATAATACCCCCCATAGTCACTAGTAGCAGTGTATAATACCCCATGGTCACTAGTAGCAGTGTATAATAACCCCCATGGTCACTAGTAGCAGTGTATAATACGCCCCATGGTCACTAGTAGCAGTGTATAATACCCCATGGTCACTAGTAGCAGTGTATAACACCCCCATGGTCACTAGTAGCAGTGTATAATACCCCCCATGGTCACTACAAGCATTGTATAATACCCCCCATGGTCACTAGTAGCAGTGTATAATACCCCCCATGGTCACTAGTGGCAGTGTATAATACCCCATGGTCACTAGTAGCAGTATATAATACCCCCCATGGTCACTAGTAGCAGTGTATAATACGCCCCATGGTCACTAGTAGCAGTGTATAATACCCCATGGTCACTAGTAGCAGTGTATAATACCCCCATGGTCACTACTACCAGAGTATAATTCCCCCATGGTCACAATTAGCAGTGTATAATACCCCCCATGGTCACTAGTAGCAATATATAATACCCCGCATGGTCACTAGTAGCAGTGTATAATACCCCCCATGGTCACTAGTAGTAGTGTATAATACCCCCCATGGTCACAAGTAGCAGTGTATAATACCCCCATGGTCACTAGTAGCAGTGTATAATACCCCCAATGGTCACTAGTAGCAGTGTATAATACCCCCCATGGTCACTAGTAGCAATATATAATACCCCCCATGGTCACTAGTAGCAGTATATAATACCCCTCCATGGTCACTAGTAGCAGTGTATAATACCCCCCATGGTCACTAGTAGCAGTGTATAATACCCCCCATGGTCACTAGTATAGGTGTTTAACACTCCATGGTCACTAGTAGCAGTGTATAATACCGCCCATGGTCACTAGTAGCAGTGTATAAAACCCCATGGTCACTAGTAGCAATGTATAATACCACCCATGGTCACTAGTATAGGTGTATAACACTCCATGGTCACCAGTAGCAGTGTATAATACCCCATGGTCACTATTAGCAGTGTATAATACCCCCCATGGTTACTAATAGCAGTGTATATTACCCCCCATGTTCACCAGTAGCAGTGTATAATACCCCATGGTCACTAGTAGCACTGTATAATACCCCATGGTCACTGGTAGCAGTGTATAATACCCCATGGTTACTAGTAGCAGTGTATAATACCCCATGGTTACTAGTAGCAGTGTATAATACCCCCATGGTTACTAGTAGCAGTATATAATACCCCACGGTTTCTAGTAGCAGTGTATAATACCCCATGGTTACTAGTAGCAGAGTATAATACCCCATGGTTACTAGTAGCAGTGTATAATACCCCCCATGGTCACTAGTAGCAGTATATAATACCCCCCCATGGTCACTAGTAGCAGTGTATAATACCCCATGGTCACTAGTATAGGTGTATAACACTCCATGGTCACCAGTAGCAGTGTATAATACCCCATGGTCACTAGTAGCAGTGTATAATACTCCATGGTTATTAGTAACAGTGTATAACACCCTATGGTTACTAGTAGCAGTGCATAATACCCCCATGGTTACTAGTAGCAGTATATAATACGCCATGGTTACTAGTAGCAGTATATAATACCCCCATGGTTACTAGTAGCAGTATATAATACCCCCCATGGTCAATAGTAGCAGTATATAATACCCCCATGGTCACTAGTAGCAGTATATAATACCAACATGGTCACTAAGAGCAGTGTATAATACCCCCTATGGTCACTAGTAGCAGTGTATATTACCCCCCATGGTCACTAGTAGCAGTGTATAATACACCCCCCAAGGTCACTAGTAGCAGTGTATAATACCCCCCATGGTCAATAAAATCAGTGTATAATACCTTCCATGGTCACTAGTAGCAGTGTATAATACCCTCCATGGTCACTAGAAGCAGTGTATAATACCCCCATGGTCCCTAGTAGCAGTGTATAATACCCCCCATGTCACTAAAAGCATTGTATAATACCCCCATGGTCACTAGTAGCAGTGTATAATACCCCCCATGGTCACTAGTAGCAGTGTATAATACCCCCCATGGTCACTAGTAGCAGTGTATAATACCCCATGGTCACTAGAAGCAGTGTATAATACCCCCATGGTCACTAGTACCAGAGTATAATACTCCCATGGTCACTAGTAGCAGTGTATAATACCCCCCATGGTCACTAGTAGCAGTGTGTAATACCCCATGGTCACTAGTAGCAGTGTATAATACCCCCATGGTCACTAGTACCAGAGTATAATACCCCCATGGTCACTAGTAGCAGTGTATAATACCCCCCATGGTCACTAAAAGCAGTGTATAATACCTCCCCTGGTCACTAGTAGCAGTGTATAATACCCCCCATTGTCACTAGTAGCAGTGTTTAATAGCCCCATAGTCACTAAAAGCAGTGTATAAAACCCCCAACGGTCACTAGTAGCAGTGTATAATACCCCCTATGGTCACTAGTAGCAGTGTATAATACCCCCATGGTCACTAAAAGCAGTGTATAATACCCCCCTTGGTCACTAGTAGCAGTGTATAATACCCCCATGGTCACTAGTAGCAGTATTTAATACCCCCATGGTCACTAGTAACAGTACTTAATACCCCCCATGGTCAATAGTAGCAGTATATAATACCCCCATGGTCACTAGTAGCAGTGTATAATACCCCCCATGGTTACTAGTAGCAGTATATAATACCCCCATGGTCACTAAAAGCAGTGTATAATACCCCCTATGGTCACTAGTAGCAGTATATAATACCCCCATGGTCACTAGTAGCAGTGTATAGTACCCCCCCCATGGTCACTAGTAGCAGTGTATAATACCCCCCATGGTCACTAAAATCAGTGTATAATACCCTCCATGGTCACTAGTAGCAGTGTATAATACCCCCCATGGTCACTAGTAGCAGTGTATATTACCCCATGGTCACTAGTAGCAGTGTATAATAACACCCATGGTCACTAGTAGCAGTGTATAATTCGCCCCATGGTCACTAGTAGCAGTGTATAATACCCCATGGTCACTAGTAGCAGTGTATAATACCCCCATGGTCACTAGTAGCAGTGTATAATACCCCCATGGTCACTAGTAGCAATGTATAATACCCCTTATGGTCACTACAAGCAGTGTATAATACCCCCCATGGTCACTAGTAGCAGTGTATAATACCCCCCATGGTCACTAGTGGCAGTGTATAATACCCCATGGTCACTAGTAGCAGTGTATAATACCCCCCATGGTCACTAGTAGCAGTGTATAATACGCCCCATGGTCACTAGTAGCAGTGTATAATACCCCATGGTCACTAGTAGCAGTGTATAATACCCCCATGGTCACTAGTACCAGAGTATAATACCCCCATTGTCACAATTAGCAGTGTATAATACCCCCCATGGTCACTAGTAGCAATATATAATACCCCGCATGGTCACTAGTAGCAGTGTATAATACCCCCCATGGTCACTAGTAGCAGTGTATAATACCCCCCATGGTCACTAGTAGCAGTGTATAATACCCCCCATGGTCACTAGTAGCAGTGTATAATACCCCCAATGGTCACTAGTAGCAGTGTATAATACCCCCCATGGTCACTAGTAGCAATATATAATACCCCCATGGTCACTAGTAGCAGTATATAATACCCCCCCATGGTCACTAGTAGCAGTGTATAATACCCCCCATGGTCACTAGTAGCAGTGTAAAATACCCCCCATGGTCACTAGTATAGGTGTTTAACACTCCATGGTCACTAGTATAGGTGTTTAACACTCCATGGTCACTAGTAGCAGTGTATATTACCGCCCATGGTCACTAGTAGCAGTGTATAACACTCCATGGTCACCAGTAGCAGTGTATAATACCCCATGGTCACTAGTAGCAGTGTATAATACTCCATGGTTATTAGTAACAGTGTATAACATCCTATGGTTACTAGTAGCAGTGCATAATACCCCCATGGTTACTAGTAGCAGTGTATAATACTCCATGGTTATTAGTAAGTGTATAACACCCTATGGTTACTAGTAGCAGTGGATAATACCCCCATGGTTACTAGTAGCAGTATATAATACGCCATGGTTACTAGTAGCAGTATATAATACCCCCATGGTCACTAGTAGCAGTATATAATACCCCCCATGGTCAATAGTAGCAGTATATAATACCCCCATGATCACTAGTAGCAGTGTATAATACCCCCATGGTCACTAGTAGCAGTATATAATACCCCACATGGTCACTAGTAGCAGTGTTTAATACCCCCCATGGTCACTAGTAGCAGTATATAATGCCCCCCCATTGTCACTAGTAGCAGTGTATAATACCCCCATGGTCACTAGTAGTAGTGTATAATACCCCCCATGGTCACTAGTAGCAGTGTATAATACCCCCCTTGGTCACTAGTAGCAGTGTATAATAACCCCCATGGTCACTAGTAGCAGTGTATAATACACCCCCATGGTCACTAGTAGCAGTGTATAATACCCCCATGGTCACTAGTAGCAGAATTTAATACCCTCCATGGTCACTAGTAGCAGTATATAATACCCCCATGGTCACTAGTAGCAGTGTATAATACCCCCCATGGTTACTAGTAGCAGTATATAATACCCTCATGGTCACTAAAAGCAGTGTATAATACCCCCTATGGTCACTAGTAGCAGTGTATAATACCCCCCATGGTCACTAGTAGCAGTATATAATACCCCCCATGGTCACTAGTAGCAGTATATAATACCCCCCATAGTAACTAGTAGCAGTATATAATGCCCCCATGGTCACTAGTAGCAGTGTATAATACCCCCATGGTCACTAGTAGCAGTATATAATACCCAACATGGTCACTAGTAGCAGTGTATAATACCCCCCATGGTCACTAGTAGCAGTATATAATGCCCCCCCATTGTCACAAGTACCAGTGTATAATGCACCCATGGTCACTAGTAGCAGTGTATAATACCCCCATGGTCACTAGTAGCAGTATATAATACCCCCCATGGTCACTAGTAGCAGTGTATAATACCCCCATGGTCACTAGTAGCAGTATATAATACCCCACATGGTCACTAGTAGCAGTGTTTAATAATCCCCGTGGTCACTAGTAGCAGTATATAATGCCCCCCATTGTCACTAGTAGCAGTGTATAATACCCCCATGGTCACTAGTAGTAGTGTATAATACCCCCCATGGTCAATAGTAGCAGTGTATAATACCCCCCTTAGTCACTAGTAGCAGTGTATACTAACCCCCATGGTCACTAGTAGCAGTGTATAATACCCCCCCCATGGTCACTAGTAGCAGTGTATAATACCCCCATGGTCACTAGTAGCAGTATTTAATACCCTCCATGGTCACTAGTAGCAGTATACAATACCCCCCATTGTCACTAGTAGCAGTGTATAATACCCCCATGGTAACTAGTAGTAGTGTATAATACCCCCTCATGGTCACTAGTAGCAGTATATAATAACCCCCATGGTCACTAGTAGCAGTGTATAATACCCCCATGGTCACTAGTAGCAGTATATAATACCCCCATGGTCACTAGTAGCAGTATATAATACCCCCCATGGTCACTAGTAGCAATGTATAATTCCCCCCATGGTCACTAGTAGCAGTTTATAATACCCCCATGGTCACTAGTAGCAGTGTATAGTACCCCCCCCTATGGTCACTAGTAGCATTATATAATACCCCCCATGGTCACTAGTAGCAGTGTATAATACCCCCCATGGTCACTAGTAGCAGTGTATAATACCCCCCATGGTCACTAGTAGCAGTATATAATACCACCATGGTCACTAGTATAGGTGTATAACACTCCATGGTCACCAGTAGCAGTGTATAATACCCCATGGTCACTAGTAGCAGTGTATAATACCCCCCATGGTTACTAGTAGCAGTGTATAATACCCTACATGGTCACCAGTAGCAGTGTATAATACCCCATGGTCACTAGCAGCAGTGTATAATACCCCATGGTCACTGGTAGCAGTGTATAATAACCCATGGTTACTAGTAGCAGTGTATAATACCCCATGGTTACTAGTAGAAGTGTATAATACCCCCCATGGTCACTAGTAGCAGTATATAATACCCCCATGGTCACTAGTAGCAGTGTATAATACCCCCATGGTTACTAGTAGCAGCATATAATACCCTATGGTTACTAGTAGCAGTGTATAATACCCCATGGTTACTAGTAGCAGTGTATAATACCCAATGGTTACTAGTAGAAGTGTATAATACCCCCCATGGTCACTAGTAGCAGTATATAATACCCCCCATGGTCACTAGTAGCAGTGTATAATACCCCATGGTCACTAGTATAGGTGTATAACACTCCATGGTCACCAGTAGCAGTGTATAATACCCCATGGTCACTAGTAGCAGTGTATAATACTCCATGTTTCTAGTAGCAGTGTATAACACCCCATGGTTACTAGTAGCAGTGCATAATACCCCCCATGGTTACTAGTAGCAGTATATAATACCTCATGGATACTAGTAGCAGTATATAATACCCCCATGGTCACTAGTAGCAGTATATAATACCCCAATGGTCACTAGTAGCAGTGTATAATACCCCCCCATGGTCACTAGTAGCAGTATATAATACCCCCCATGGTCACTAGTAGCAGTGTATAATACCCCCCATTGTCAGTAGAAGAAGTATAAAATACCCCCCCCCCATGGTCACTAGTAGCAGTATATAATACCCCCCATGGTCACTAGTAGCAGTATATAATACCCCCATGGTCACTAGTAGCAGTGTATAATACCCCATGGTCACTAGTAGCAGTATATAATACCCCCCATGGTCACTAGTAGCAGTGTATAATATCCCCCATGGTCACTAGTAGCAGTGTATAATACCCCCCATGGTCACTAGTAGCAGTATATAATACCCCCCATGGTCACTAGTAGCAGTATATAATACCCCCCATGGTCACTAGTAGCAGTATATAATAACCCCCATGGTAACTAGTAGCAGTATATAATAATCCCCATGGTCACTAGTAGCAGTATATAATACCCTCCATGGTCACTAGTAGCAGTATATAATACCCCCCATGGTCACTAGTAGCAGTGTATAATACCCCCCATGGTCACTAGTAGCATTGTATAATACCCCCCTTGGTCACTAGTAGCAGTGTATAATACCCCCCATGGTCACAAGTAGCAATGTATAATACCCCCCATTGTCACTAGTAGCAGTATATAATACCCCCCATGGTCACTAGTAGCAGGGTATAATACCCCCCATGGTCACTAGTAGCAGTATATAATACCCCCCATGGTCACTAGTAGCAGTATATAATACCCCCCATAGTAACTAGTAGCAGTATATAATGCCCCCATAGTCACTAGTAGCAGTGTATAATACCCCCATGGTCACTAGTAGCAGTATATAATACCCAACATGGTCACTAGTAGCAGTGTATAATACCCCCCATGGTCACTAGTAGCAGTATATAATGCCCCCCATTGTCACAAGTAGCAGTGTATAATGCACCCATGGTCACTAGTAGCAGTGTATAATACCCCCATGGTCACTAGTAGCAGTATATAATACCCCCCATGGTCACTAGTAGCAGTGTATAATACCCCCATGGTCACTAGTAGCAGTATATAATACCCCACATGGTCACTAGTAGCAGTGTTTAATACCCCCCATGGTCACTAGTAGCAGTATATAATGCCCCCCCATTGTCACTAGTAGCAGTGTATAATACCCCCATGGTCACTAGTAGCAGTGTATAATACCCCCCTTGGTCACTAGTAGCAGTGTATAATAACCACCATGGTCACTAGTAGCAGTGTATAATACACCCCCATGGTCACTAGTAGCAGTGTATAATACCCCCATGGTCACTAGTAGCAGTATTTAATACCCTCCATGGTCACTAGTAGCAGTATATAATACCCCCATGGTCACTAGTAGCAGTGTATAATACCCCCCATGGTTACTAGTAGCAGTATATAATACCCTCATGTTCACTAAAAGCAGTGTATAATACCCCCTATGGTCACTAGTAGCAGTGTATAATACCCCCCATGGTCACTAGTAGCAGTATATAATACCCCCCATGGTCACTAGTAGCAGTATATAATACCCCCCATAGTAACTAGTAGCAGTATATAATGCCCCCATGGTCACTAGTAGCAGTGTATAATACCCCCATGGTCACTAGTAGCAGTATATAATACCCAACATGGTCACTAGTAGCAGTGTATAATACCCCCCATGGTCACTAGTAGCAGTATATAATGCCCCCCCATTGTCACAAGTACCAGTGTATAATGCACCCATGGTCACTAGTAGCAGTGTATAATACCCCCATGGTCACTAGTAGCAGTATATAATACCCCCCATGGTCACTAGTAGCAGTGTATAATACCCCCATGGTCACTAGTAGCAGTATATAATACCCCACATGGTCACTAGTAGCAGTGTTTAATACCCCCATGGTCACTAGTAGCAGTATATAATGCCCCCCATTGTCACTAGTAGCAGTGTATAATACCCCCATGGTCACTAGTAGTAGTGTATAATACCCCCCATGGTCAATAGTAGCAGTGTATAATACCCCCCTTGGTCACTAGTAGCAGTGTATAATAACCCCCATGGTCACCAGTAGCAGTGTATAATACCCCCCCCATGGTCACTAGTAGCAGTGTATAATACCCCCATGGTCACTAGTAGCAGTATTTAATACCCTCCATGGTCACTAGTAGCAGTATATAATACCCCCCATTGTCACTAGTAGCAGTGTATAATACCCCATTGGTAACTAGTAGTAGTGTATAATACCCCCCCATGGTCACTAGTAGCAGTATATAATAACCCCCATGGTCACTAGTAGCAGTGTATAATACCCCCATGGTCACTAGTAGCAGTATATAATACCCCCATGGTCACTAGTAGCAGTATATAATACCCCCCATGGTCACTAGTAGCAGTGTATAATTCCCCCCATGGTCACTAGTAGCAGTTTATAATACCCCCATGGTCACTAGTAGCAGTGTATAGTACCCCCCCCCCATGGTCACTAGTAGCATTATATAATACCCCCCATGGTCACTAGTAGCAGTGTATAATACCCCCCATGGTCACTAGTAGCAGTGTATAATACCCCCCATGGTCACTAGTAGCAGTATATAATACCACCATGGTCACTAGTATAGGTGTATAACACTCCATGGTCACCAGTAGCAGTGTATAATACCCCATGGTCACTAGTAGCAGTGTATAATACCCCCCATGGTTACTAGTAGCAGTGTATAATACCCTACATGGTCACCAGTAGCAGTGTATAATACCCCATGGTCACTAGCAGCAGTGTATAATACCCCATGGTCACTGGTAGCAGTGTATAATACCCCATGGTTACTAGTAGCAGTGTATAATACCCCATGGTTACTAATAGAAGTGTATAATACCCCCCATGGTCACTAGTAGCAGTATATAATACCCCCATGGTCACTAGTAGCAGTGTATAATACCCCCATGGTTACTAGTAGCAGCATATAATACCCTATGGTTACAAGTAGCAGTGTATAATACCCCATGGTTACTAGTAGCAGTGTATAATACCCAATGGTTACTAGTAGAAATGTATAATACCCCCCATGGTCACTAGTAGCAGTATATAATACCCCCCATGGTCACTAGTAGCAGTGTATAATACCCCATGGTCACTAGTATAGGTGTATAACACACCATGGTCACCAGTAGCAGTGTATAATACCCCATGGTCACTAGTAGCAGTGTATAATACTCCATGTTTCTAGAAGCAGTGTATAACACCCCATGGTTACTAGTAGCAGTGCATAATACCCCCCATGGTTACTAGTAGCAGTATATAATACATCATGGATACTAGTAGCAGTATATAATACCCCCCATGGTCACTAGTAGCAGTATATAATACCCCAATGGTCACTAGTAGCAGTGTATAATACCCCCCCATGGTCACTAGTAGCAGTATATAATACCCCCCATGGTCACTAGTAGCAGTGTATAATACCCCCCATTGTCAGTAGAAGAAGTATAAAATACCCCCCCCCCCATGGTCACTAGTAGCAGTATATAATACCCCCCATGGTCACTAGTAGCAGTATATAATACCCCCATGGTCACTAGTAGCAGTGTATAATACCCCATGGTCACTAGTAGCAGTATATAATACCCCCCATGGTCACTAGTAGCAGTGTATAATATCCCCCATGGTCACTAGTAGCAGTGTATAATACCCCCCATGGTCACTAGTAGCAGTGTATAATACCCCCCATGGTCACTAGTAGCAGTATATAATACCCCCCATGGTCACTAGTAGCAGTATATAATAACCCCCATGGTAACTAGTAGCAGTATATAATAATCCCCATGTTCACTAGTAGCAGTATATAATACCCTCCATGGTCACTAGTAGCAGTATATAATACCCCCCTTGGTCACTAGTAGCAGTGTATAATACCCCCCATGGTCACTAGTAGCATTGTATAATACCCCCCTTGGTCACTAGTAGCAGTGTATAATACCCCCCATGGTCACTAGTAGCAATGAATAATACCCCCCATTGTCACTAGTAGCAGTATATAATACACCCCATGGTCACTAGTAGCAGTATATAATAACCCCCATAGTAACTAGTAGCAGTATATAATGCCCCCATAGTCACTAGTAGCAGTGTATAATACCCCCATGGTCACTAGTAGCAGTATATAATACCCAACATGGTCACTAGTAGCAGTGTATAATACCCCCCATGGTCACTAGTAGCAGTATATAATGCCCCCCATTGTCACAAGTAGCAGTGTATAATGCACCCATGGTCACTAGTAGCAGTGTATAATACCCCCATGGTCACTAGTAGCAGTATATAATACCCCCCATGGTCACTAGTAGCAGTGTATAATACCCCCATGGTCACTAGTAGCAGTATATAATACCCCACATGGTCACTAGTAGCAGTGTTTAATACCCCCCATGGTCACTAGTAGCAGTATATAATGCCCCCCCATTGTCACTAGTAGCAGTGTATAATACCCCCATGGTCACTAGTAGCAGTGTATAATACCCCCCTTGGTCACTAGTAGCAGTGTATAATACCCCCCATGGTCACTAGTAGCAGTATATAATGCCCCCCATTGTCACATGTAGCAGTGTATAATGCACCCATGGTCACTAGTAGCAGTGTATAATACCCCCATGGTCACTAGTAGCAGTATATAATACCCCCCATGGTCACTAGTAGCAGTGTATAATACCCCCATGGTCACTAGTAGCAGTATATAATACCCCACATGGTCACTAGTAGCAGTGTTTAATACCCCCCATGGTCACTAGTAGCAGTATATAATGCCCCCCCATTGTCACTAGTAGCAGTGTATAATACCCCCATGGTCACTAGTAGTAGTGTATAATACCCCCCATGGTCACTAGTAGCAGTGTATAATACCCCCCTTGGTCACTAATAGCAGTGTATAATAACCCCCATGGTCACTAGTAGCAGTGTATAATACCCCCCCCCCCATGGTCACTAGTAGCAGTGTATAATACCCCCATGGTCACTAGTAGCAGTATTTAATACCCTCCATGGTCACTAGTAGCAGTATATAATACCCCCATGGTCACTAGTAGCAGTGTATAATACCCCCCATGGTCACTAGTAGCAGTATATAATACCCCCCATGGTCACTAAAAGCAGTGTATAATACCCCCTATGGTCACTAGTAGCAGTGTATAATACCCCCCATAGGCACTAGTAGCAGTATATAATACCCCCATGGTCACTAGTAGCAGTGTTTAATACCCCCATGGTTACTAGTAGCAGTATATAATACCCCCATGGTCACTAAGAGAAGTGTATAATACCCCCTATGGTCACTAGTAGCAGTGTATATTACCCCCCATGGTCACTAGTAGCAGTGTATAATACCCCCCCCCCAAGGTCACTAGTAGCAGTGTATAATACCCCCCATGGTCACTAAAATCAGTGTATAATACCCTCCATGGTCACTAGTAGCAGTGTATAATACACTCCATGGTCACTAGTAGCAGTGTATAATACCCCCATGGTCACTAGTAGCAGTGTATAATACCCCCCATGTCACTAAAAGCAGTGTATAATACCCCCATGGTCACTAGTAGCAGTGTATAATACACCCCATGGTCACTAGTAGCAGTGTATAATTCCCCCCATGGTCACTAGTAGCAGTGTATAATACCCCATGGTCACTAGAAGCAGTGTATAATACCCCCATGGTCACTAGTACCAGAGTATAATACCCCCATGGTCACTAGTAGCAGTGTATAATACCCCCCATGGTCACTAGTAGCAGTGTATAATACCCCATGGTCACTAGTAGCAGTGTATAATACCCCCATGGTCACTAGTACCAGAGTATAATACCCCCATGGTCACTAGTAGCAGTGTATAATACCCCCCATGGTCACTAAAAGCAGTGTATAATACCTCCCCTGGTCACTAGTAGCAGTGTATAATACCCCCCATTGTCAATAGTAGCAGTGTTTAATAGCCCCATAGTCACTAAAAGCAGTATATAAAACCCCCAACGGTCACTAGTAGCAGTGTATAATACCCCCTATGGTCACTAGTAGCAGTGTATAATACCCCCATGGTCACTAAAATCAGTGTATAGTACCCCCCTTGGTCACTAGTAGCAGTGTATAATACCCCCATGGTCACTAGTAGCAGTATTTAATACCCCCCATGGTCACTAGTAACAGTACTTAATACCCCCCATGGTCAATAGTAGCAGTATACAATACCCCCATGGTCACTAGTAGCAGTGTATAATACCCCCCATGGTTACTAGTAGCAGTATATAATACCCCCATGGTCACTAAAAGCAGTGTATAATACCCCCTATGGTCACTAGTAGCAGTGTATAATACCCCCATGGTCACTAGTAGCAGTGTATAGTACCCCCCCCCCATGGTCACTAGTAGCAGTGTATAATACCCCCCATGGTCACTAAAATCAGTGTATAATACCCTCCATGGTCACTAGTAGCAGTGTATAATACCCCCCATGGTCACTAGTAGCAGTGTATAATACCCCATGGTCACTAGTAGCAGTGTATAATAACCCCCATGGTCACTAGTAGCAGTGTATAATACGCCCCATGGTCACTAGTAGCAGTGTATAATACCCCATGGTCACTAGTAGCAGTGTATAATACCCCCATGGTCACTAGTAGCAGTGTATAATACCCCCCATGGTCACTACAAGCATTGTATAATACCCCCCATGGTCACTAGTAGCAGTGTATAATACCCCCCATGGTCACTAGTGGCAGTGTATAATACCCCATGGTCACTAGTAGCAGTATATAATACCCCCCATGGTCACTAGTAGCAGTGTATAATACGCCCCATGGTCACTAGTAGCAGTGTATAATACCCCATGGTCACTAGTAGCAGTGTATAATACCCCCATGGTCACTACTACCAGAGTAAAATTCCCCCATGGTCACAATTAGCAGTGTATAATACCCCCCATGGTCACTAGTAGCAATATATAATACCCCGCATGGTCACTAGTAGCAGTGTATAATACCCCCCATGGTCACTAGTAGCAGTGTATAATACCCCCCATGGTCACAAGTAGCAGTGTATAATACCCCCATGGTCACTAGTAGCAGTGTATAATACCCCCAATGGTCACTAGTAGCAGTGTATAATACCCCCCATGGTCACTAGTAGCAATATATAATACCCCCCATGGTCACTAGTAGCAGTATATAATACCCCTCCATGGTCACTAGTAGCAGTGTATAATACCCCCCATGGTCACTAGTAGCAGTGTATAATACCCCCCATGGTCACTAGTATAGGTGTTTAACACTCCATGGTCACTAGTAGCAGTGTATAATACCGCCCATGGTCACTAGTAGCAGTGTATAAAACCCCATGGTCACTAGTAGCAATGTATAATACCACCCATGGTCACTAGTATAGGTGTATAACACTCCATGGTCACCAGTAGCAGTGTATAATACCCCATGGTCACTATTAGCAGTGTATAATACCCCCCATGGTTACTCGTAGCAGTGTATATTACCCCCCATGGTCACCAGTAGCAGTGTATAATACCCCATGGTCACTAGTAGCACTGTATAATACCCCATGGTCACTGGTAGCAGTGTATAATACCCCATGGTTACTAGTAGCAGTGTATAATACCCCATGGTTACTAGTAGCAGTGTATAATACCCCCATGGTTACTAGTAGCAGTATATAATACCCCACGGTTTCTAGTAGCAGTGTATAATACCCCATGGTTACTAGTAGCAGAGTATAATACCCCATGGTTACTAGTAGCAGTGTATAATACCCCCCATGGTCACTAGTAGCAGTATATAATACCCCCCATGGTCACTAGTAGCAGTGTATAATACCCCATGGTCACTAGTATAAGTGTATAACACTCCATGGTCACCAGTAGCAGTGTATAATACCCCATGGTCACTAGTAGCAGTGTATAATACTCCATGGTTATTAGTAACAGTGTATAACACCCTATGGTTACTAGTAGCAGTGCATAATACCCCCATGGTTACTAGTAGCAGTATATAATACGCCATGGTTACTAGTAGCAGTATATAATACCCCCCATGGTCAATAGTAGCAGTATATAATACCCCCATGGTCACTAGTAGCAGTATATAATACCCCCATGGTCACTAAGAGCAGTGTATAATACCCCCTATGGTCACTAGTAGCAGTGTATATTACCCCCCATGGTCACTAGTAGCAGTGTATAATACACCCCCCAAGGTCACTAGTAGCAGTGTATAATACCCCCCATGGTCAATAAAATCAGTGTATAATACCTTCCATGGTCACTAGTAGCAGTGTATAATACCCTCCATGGTCACTAGAAGCAGTGTATAATACCCCCATGGTCCCTAGTAGCAGTGTATAATACCCCCCATGTCACTAAAAGCATTGTATAATACCCCCATGGTCACTAGTAGCAGTGTATAATACCCCCCATGGTCACTAGTAGCAGTGTATAATACCCCCCATGGTCACTAGTAGCAGTGTATAATACCCCATGGTCACTAGAAGCAGTGTATAATACCCCCATGGTCACTAGTACCAGAGTATAATACTCCCATGGTCACTAGTAGCAGTGTATAATACCCCCCATGGTCACTAGTAGCAGTGTATAATACCCCATGGTCACTAGTAGCAGTGTATAATACCCCCATGGTCACTAGTACCAGAGTATAATACCCCCATGGTCACTAGTAGCAGTGTATAATACCCCCCATGGTCACTAAAAGCAGTGTATAATACCTCCCCTGGTCACTAGTAGCAGTGTATAATACCCCCCCATTGTCACTAGTAGCAGTGTTTAATAGCCCCATAGTCACTAAAAGCAGTGTATAAAACCCCCAACGGTCACTAGTAGCAGTGTATAATACCCCCTATGGTCACTAGTAGCAGTGTATAATACCCCCATGGTCACTAAAAGCAGTGTATAATACCCCCCTTGGTCACTAGTAGCAGTGTATAATACCCCCATGGTCACTAGTAGCAGTATTTAATACCCCCATGGTCACTAGTAACAGTACTTAATACCCCCCATGGTCAATAGTAGCAGTATATAATACCCCCATGGTCACTAGTAGCAGTGTATAATACCCCCCATGGTTACTAGTAGCAGTATATAATACCCCCATGGTCACTAAAAGCAGTGTATAATACCCCCTATGGTCACTAGTAGCAGTATATAATACCCCCATGGTCACTAGTAGCAGTGTATAGTACCCCCCCCATGGTCACTAGTAGCAGTGTATAATACCCCCCATGGTCACTAAAATCAGTGTATAATACCCTCCATGGTCACTAGTAGCAGTGTATAATACCCCCCATGGTCACTAGTAGCAGTGTATATTACCCCATGGTCACTAGTAGCAGTGTATAATAACACCCATGGTCACTAGTAGCAGTGTATAATTCGCCCCATGGTCACTAGTAGCAGTGTATAATACCCCATGGTCACTAGTAGCAGTGTATAATACCCCCATGGTCACTAGTAGCAGTGTATAATACCCCCATGGTCACTAGTAGCAATGTATAATACCCCCTATGGTCACTACAAGCAGTGTATAATACCCCCCATGGTCACTAGTAGCAGTGTATAATACCCCCCATGGTCACTAGTGGCAGTGTATAATACCCCATGGTCACTAGTAGCAGTGTATAATACCCCCCATGGTCACTAGTAGCAGTGTATAATACGCCCCATGGTCACTAGTAGCAGTGTATAATACCCCATGGTCACTAGTAGCAGTGTATAATACCCCCATGGTCACTAGTACCAGAGTATAATACCCCCATTGTCACAATTAGCAGTGTATAATACCCCCCATGGTCACTAGTAGCAATATATAATACCCCGCATGGTCACTAGTAGCAGTGTATAATACCCCCCATGGTCACTAGTAGCAGTGTATAATACCCCCCATGGTCACTAGTAGCAGTGTATAATACCCCCCATGGTCACTAGTAGCAGTGTATAATACCCCCAATGGTCACTAGTAGCAGTGTATAATACCCCCCATGGTCACTAGTAGCAATATATAATACCCCCATGGTCACTAGTAGCAGTATATAATACCCCCCCATGGTCACTAGTAGCAGTGTATAATACCCCCCATGGTCACTAGTAGCAGTGTAAAATACCCCCCATGGTCACTAGTATAGGTGTTTAACACTCCATGGTCACTAGTATAGGTGTTTAACACTCCATGGTCACTAGTAGCAGTGTATATTACCGCCCATGGTCACTAGTAGCAGTGTATAACACTCCATGGTCACCAGTAGCAGTGTATAATACCCCATGGTCACTAGTAGCAGTGTATAATACTCCATGGTTATTAGTAACAGTGTATAACACCCTATGGTTACTAGTAGCAGTGTATAATACCCCCCATGGTCACTAAAAGCAGTGTATAATACCTCCCCTGGTCACTAGTAGCAGTGTATAATACCCCCCATTGTCACTAGTAGCAGTGTTTAATAGCCCCATAGTCACTAAAAGCAGTGTATAAAACCCCCAACGGTCACTAGTAGCAGTGTATAATACCCCCTATGGTCACTAGTAGCAGTGTATAATACCCCCATGGTCACTAAAAGCAGTGCATAATACCCCCCTTGGTCACTAGTAGCAGTGTATAATACCCCCATGGTCACTAGTAGCAGTATTTAATACCCCCATGGTCACTAGTAACAGTACTTAATACCCCCCATGGTCAATAGTAGCAGTATATAATACCCCCATGGTCACTAGTAGCAGTGTATAATACCCCCCATGGTTACTAGTAGCAGTATATAATACCCCCATGGTCACTAAAAGCAGTGTATAATACCCCCTATGGTCACTAGTAGCAGTATATAATACCCCCATGGTCACTAGTAGCAGTGTATAGTACCCCCCCCCATGGTCACTAGTAGCAGTGTATAATACCCCCCATGGTCACTAAAATCAGTGTATAATACCCTCCATGGTCAGTAGTAGCAGTGTATAATACCCCCCATGGTCACTAGTAGCAGTGTATATTACCCCATGGTCACTAGTAGCAGTGTATAATAACACCCATGGTCACTAGTAGCAGTGTATAATTCGCCCCATGGTCACTAGTAGCAGTGTATAATACCCCATGGTCACTAGTAGCAGTGTATAATACCCCCATGGTCACTAGTAGCAGTGTATAATACCCCCATGGTCACTAGTAGCAATGTATAATACCCCCTATGGTCACTACAAGCAGTGTATAATACCCCCCATGGTCACTAGTAGCAGTGTATAATACCCCCCATGGTCACTAGTGGCAGTGTATAATACCCCATGGTCACTAGTAGCAGTGTATAATACCCCCCATGGTCACTAGTAGCAGTGTATAATACGCCCCATGGTCACTAGTAGCAGTGTATAATACCCCATGGTCACTAGTAGCAGTGTATAATACCCCCATGGTCACTAGTACCAGAGTATAATACCCCCATTGTCACAATTAGCAGTGTATAATACCCCCCATGGTCACTAGTAGCAATATATAATACCCCGCATGGTCACTAGTAGCAGTGTATAATACCCCCCATGGTCACTAGTAGCAGTGTATAATACCCCCCATGGTCACTAGTAGCAGTGTATAATACCCCCCATGGTCACTAGTAGCAGTGTATAATACCCCTAATGGTCACTAGTAGCAGTGTATAATACCCCCCATGGTCACTAGTAGCAATATATAATACCCCCATGGTCACTAGTAGCAGTATATAATACCCCCCCATGGTCACTAGTAGCAGTGTATAATACCCCCCATGGTCACTAGTAGCAGTGTAAAATACCCCCCATGGTCACTAGTATAGGTGTTTAACACTCAATGGTCACTAGTATAGGTGTTTAACACTCCATGGTCACTAGTAGCAGTGTATATTACCGCCCATGGTCACTAGTAGCAGTGTATAACACTCCATGGTCACCAGTAGCAGTGTATAATACCCCATGGTCACTAGTAGCAGTGTATAATACTCCATTGTTATTAGTAACAGTGTATAACACCCTATGGTTACTAGTAGCAGTGCATAATACCCCCATGGTTACTAGTAGCAGTGTATAATACTCCATGGTTATTAGTAACAGTGTATAACACCCTATGGTTACTAGTAGCAGTGCATAATACCCCCATGGTTACTAGTAGCAGTATATAATACGCCATGGTTACTAGTAGCAGTATATAATACCCCCATGGTCACTAGTAGCAGTATATAATACCCCCCATGGTCACTAGTAGCAGTATATAATACCCCCATGGTCACTAAGAGCAGTGTATAATACCCCCTATGGTCACTAGTAGCAGTGTATATTACCCCCCATGGTCACTAGTAGCAGTGTATAATACACCCCCCAAGGTCACTAGTAGCAGTGTAT
This sequence comes from Procambarus clarkii, assembly GCF_040958095.1. Lineage (NCBI taxonomy): Eukaryota > Metazoa > Arthropoda > Malacostraca > Decapoda > Cambaridae > Procambarus > Procambarus clarkii. The sequence goes on from NC_091179.1 coordinate 31,923,576, forward strand.
AATACCCCCATGGTCACTAAAATCAGTGTATAATACCTTCCATGGTCACTAGTAGCAGTGTATAATACCCTCCATGGTCACTAGAAGCAGTGTATAATACCCCCATGGTCCCAAGTAGCAGTGTATAATACCCCGCATGTCACTAAAAGCAGTGTATAATACCCCCATGGTCACTAGTAGCAGTGTATAATACCCCCCATCGTCACTAGTAGCAGTGTATAATACCCCCCATGGTCACTAGTAGCAGTGTATAATACCCCATGGTCACTAGAAGCAGTGTATAATACCCCCATGGTCACTAGTACCAGAGTATAATACTCCCATGGTCACTAGTAGCAGTGTATAATACCCCCCATGGTCACTAGTAGCAGTGTATAATACCCCATGGTCACTAGTAGCAGTGTATAATACCCCCATGGTCACTAGTACCAGAGAATAATACCCCCATGGTCACTAGTAGCAGTGTATAATACCCCCCATGGTCACTAAAATCAGTGTATAGTACCCCCCTTGGTCACTAGTAGCAGTGTATAATACCCCCATGGTCACTAGTAGCAGTATTTAATACCCCCCATGGTCACTAGTAACAGTACTTAATACCCCCCATGGTCAATAGTAGCAGTATACAATACCCCCATGGTCACTAGTAGCAGTGTATAATACCCCCCATGGTTACTAGTAGCAGTATATAATACCCCCATGGTCACTAAAAGCAGTGTATAATACCCCCTATGGTCACTAGTAGCAGTGTATAATACCCCCATGGTCACTAGTAGCAGTGTATAGTACCCCCCCCCATGGTCACTAGTAGCAGTGTATAATACCCCCCATGGTCACTAAAATCAGTGTATAATACCCTCCATGGTCACTAGTAGCAGTGTATAATACCCCCCATGGTCACTAGTAGCAGTGTATAATACCCCATGGTCACTAGTAGCAGTGTATAATAACCCCCATGGTCACTAGTAGCAGTGTATAATACGCCCCATGGTCACTAGTAGCAGTGTATAATACCCCATGGTCACTAGTAGCAGTGTATAATACCCCCATGGTCACTAGTAGCAGTGTATAATACCCCCCATGGTCACTACAAGCATTGTATAATACCCCCCATGGTCACTAGTAGCAGTGTATAATACCCCCCATGGTCACTAGTGGCAGTGTATAATACCCCATGGTCACTAGTAGCAGTATATAATACCCCCCATGGTCACTAGTAGCAGTGTATAATACGCCCCATGGTCACTAGTAGCAGTGTATAATACCCCATGGTCACTAGTAGCAGTGTATAATACCCCCATGGTCACTACTACCAGAGTATAATTCCCCCATGGTCACAATTAGCAGTGTATAATACCCCCCATGGTCACTAGTAGCAATATATAATACCCCGCATGGTCACTAGTAGCAGTGTATAATACCCCCCATGGTCACATGTAGCAGTGTATAATACCCCCCATGGTCACAAGTAGCAGTGTATAATACCCCCATGGTCACTAGTAGCAGTGTATAATACCCCCAATGGTCACTAGTAGCAGTGTATAATACCCCCCATGGTCACTAGTAGCAATATATAATACCCCCCATGGTCACTAGTAGCAGTATATAATACCCCTCCATGGTCACTAGTAGCAGTGTATAATACCCCCCATGGTCACTAGTAGCAGTGTATAATACCCCCCATGGTCACTAGTATAGGTGTTTAACACTCCATGGTCACTAGTAGCAGTGTATAAAACCCCATGGTCACTAGTAGCAATGTATAATACCACCCATGGTCACTAGTATAGGTGTATAACACTCCATGGTCACCAGTAGCAGTGTATAATACCCCATGGTCACTATTAGCAGTGTATAATACCCCCCATGGTTACTAGTAGCAGTGTATATTACCCCCCATGGTCACCAGTAGCAGTGTATAATACCCCATGGTCACTAGTAGCACTGTATAATACCCCATGGTCACTGGTAGCAGTGTATAATACCCCATGGTTACTAGTAGCAGTGTATAATACCCCATGGTTACTAGTAGCAGTGTATAATACCCCCATGGTTACTAGTAGCAGTATATAATACCCCACGGTTTCTAGTAGCAGTGTATAATACCCCATGGTTACTAGTAGCAGAGTATAATACCCCATGGTTACAAGTAGCAGTGTATAATACCCCCCATGGTCACTAGTAGCAGTATATAATACCCCCCATGGTCACTAGTAGCAGTGTATAATACCCCATGGTCACTAGTATAGGTGTATAACACTCCATGGTCACCAGTAGCAGTGTATAATACCCCATGGTCACTAGTAGCAGTGTATAATACTCCATGGTTATTAGTAACAGTGTATAACACCCTATGGTTACTAGTAGCAGTGCATAATACCCCCATGGTTACTAGTAGCAGTATATAATACGCCATGGTTACTAGTAGCAGTATATAATACCCCCATGGTTACTAGTAGCAGTATATAATACCCCCCATGGTCAATAGTAGCAGTATATAATACCCCCATGGTCACTAGTAGCAGTATATAATACCCCCATGGTCACTAAGAGCAGTGTATAATACCCCCTATGGTCACTAGTAGCAGTGTATATTACCCCCCATGGTCACTAGTAGCAGTGTATAATACACCCCCCAAGGTCACTAGTAGCAGTGTATAATACCCCCCATGGTCAATAAAATCAGTGTATAATACCTTCCATGGTCACTAGTAGCAGTGTATAATACCCTCCATGGTCACTAGAAGCAGTGTATAATACCCCCATGGTCCCTAGTAGCAGTGTATAATACCCCCATGTCACTAAAAGCATTTTATAATACCCCCATGGTCACTAGTAGCAGTGTATAATACCCCCCATGGTCACTAGTAGCAGTGTATAATACCCCCCATGGTCACTAGTAGCAGTGTATAATACCCCATGGTCACTAGAAGCAGTGTATAATACCCCCATGGTCACTAGTACCAGAGTATAATACTCCCATGGTCACTAGTAGCAGTGTATAATACCCCCCATGGTCACTAGTAGCAGTGTATAATACCCCATGGTCACTAGTAGCAGTGTATAATACCCCCATGGTCACTAGTACCAGAGTATAATACCCCCATGGTCACTAGTAGCAGTGTATAATACCCCCCATGGTCACTAAAAGCAGTGTATAATACCTCCCCTGGTCACTAGTAGCAGTGTATAATACCCCCCATTGTCACTAGTAGCAGTGTTTAATAGCCCCATAGTCACTAAAAGCAGTGTATAAAACCCCCAACGGTCACTAGTAGCAGTGTATAATACCCCCTATGGTCACTAGTAGCAGTGTATAATACCCCCATGGTCACTAAAAGCAGTGTATAATACCCCCCTTGGTCACTAGTAGCAGTGTATAATACCCCCATGGTCACTAGTAGCAGTATTTAATACCCCCATGGTCACTAGTAACAGTACTTAATACCCCCCATGGTCAATAGTAGCAGTATATAATACCCCCATGGTCACTAGTAGCAGTGTATAATACCCCCCATGGTTACTAGTAGCAGTATATAATACCCCCATGGTCACTAAAAGCAGTGTATAATACCCCCTATGGTCACTAGTAGCAGTATATAATACCCCCATGGTCACTAGTAGCAGTGTATAGTACCCCCCCATGGTCACTAGTAGCAGTGTATAATACCCCCCATGGTCACTAAAATCAGTGTATAATACCCTCCATGGTCACTAGTAGCAGTGCATAATACCCCCCATGGTCACTAGTAGCAGTGTATATTACCCCAAGGTCACTAGTAGCAGTGTATAATAACACCCATGGTCACTAGTAGCAGTGTATAATTCGCCCCATGGTCACTAGTAGCAGTGTATAATACCCCATGGTCACTAGTAGCAGTGTATAATACCCCCATGGTCACTAGTAGCAGTGTATAATACCCCCATGGTCACTAGTAGCAATGTATAATACCCCCTATGGTCACTACAAGCAGTGTATAATACCCCCCATGGTCACTAGTAGCAGTGTATAATACCCCCATGGTCACTAGTGGCAGTGTATAATACCCCATGGTCACTAGTAGCAGTGTATAATACCCCCCATGGTCACTAGTAGCAGTGTATAATACGCCCCATGGTCACTAGTAGCAGTGTATAATACCCCATGGTCACTAGTAGCAGTGTATAATACCCCCATGGTCACTAGTACCAGAGTATAATACCCCCATTGTCACAATTAGCAGTGTATAATACCCCCCATGGTCACTAGTAGCAATATATAATACCCCGCATGGTCACTAGTAGCAGTGTATAATACCCCCATGGTCACTAGTAGCAGTGTATAATACCCCCCATGGTCACTAGTAGCAGTGTATAATACCCCCCATGGTCACTAGTAGCAGTGTATAATACCCCCAATGGTCACTAGTAGCAGTGTATAATACCCCCCCATGGTCACTAGTAGCAATATATAATACCCCCATGGTCACTAGTAGCAGTATATAATACCCCCCCATGGTCACTAGTAGCAGTGTATAATACCCCCCATGGTCACTAGTAGCAGTGTAAAATACCCCCCATGGTCACTAGTATAGGTGTTTAACACTCCATGGTCACTAGTATAGGTGTTTAACACTCCATGGTCACTAGTAGCAGTGTATATTACCGCCCATGGTCACTAGTAGCAGTGTATAACACTCCATGGTCACCAGTAGCAGTGTATAATACCCCATGGTCACTAGTAGCAGTGTATAATACTCCATGGTTATTAGTAACAGTGTATAACACCCTATGGTTACTAGTAGCAGTGTATAATACCCCCCATGGTCACTAAAAGCAGTGTATAATACCTCCCCTGGTCACTAGTAGCAGTGTATAATACCCCCCATTGTCACTAGTAGCAGTGTTTAATAGCCCCATAGTCACTAAAAGCAGTGTATAAAACCCCCAACGGTCACTAGTAGCAGTGTATAATACCCCCTATGGTCACTAGTAGCAGTGTATAATACCCCCATGGTCACTAAAAGCAGTGTATAATACCCCCCTTGGTCACTAGTAGCAGTGTATAATACCCCCATGGTCACTAGTAGCAGTATTTAATACCCCCATGGTCACTAGTAACAGTACTTAATACCCCCCATGGTCAATAGTAGCAGTATATATTACCCCCATGGTCACTAGTAGCAGTGTATAATACCCCCCATGGTTACTAGTAGCAGTATATAATACCCCCATGGTCACTAAAAGCAGTGTATAATACCCCCTATGGTCACTAGTAGCAGTATATAATACCCCCATGGTCACTAGTAGCAGTGTATAGTACCCCCCCCCATGGTCACTAGTAGCAGTGTATAATACCCCCCATGGTCACTAAAATCAGTGTATAATACCCTCCATGGTCACTAGTAGCAGTGTATAATACCCCCCATGGTCACTAGTAGCAGTGTATATTACCCCATGGTCACTAGTAGCAGTGTATAATAACACCCATGGTCACTAGTAGCAGTGTATAATTCGCCCCATGGTCACTAGTAGCAGTGTATAATACCCCATGGTCACTAGTAGCAGTGTATAATACCCCCATGGTCACTAGTAGCAGTGTATAATACCCCCATGGTCACTAGTACCAGAGTATAATTCCCCCATTGTCACAATTAGCAGTGTATAATACCCCCCATGGTCACTAGTAGCAATATATAATACCCCGCATGGTCACTAGTAGCAGTGTATAATACCCCCCATGGTCACTAGTAGCAGTGTATAATACCCCCCATGGTCACTAGTAGCAGTGTATAATACCCCCCATGGTCACTAGTAGCAGTGTATAATACCCCCAATGGTCACTAGTAGCAGTGTATAATACCCCCCATGGTCACTAGTAGCAATATATAATACCCCCATGGTCACTAGTAGCAGTATATAATACCCCCCCATGGTCACTAGTTGCAGTGTATAATACCCCCCATGGTCACTAGTAGCAGTGTAAAATACCCCCCATGGTCACTAGTATAGGTGTTTAACACTCCATGGTCACTAGTATAGGTGTTTAACACTCCATGGTCACTAGTAGCAGTGTATATTACCGCCCACGGTCACTAGTAGCAGTGTATAACACTCCATGGTCACCAGTAGCAGTGTATAATACCCCATGGTCACTAGTAGCAGTGTATAATACTCCATGGTTATTAGTAACAGTGTATAACACCCTATGGTTACTAGTAGCAGTGCATAATACCCCCATGGTTACTAGTAGCAGTGTATAATACTCCATGGTTATTAGTAACAGTGTATAACACCCTATGGTTACTAGTAGCAGTGCATAATACCCCCATGGTTACTAGTACCAGTATATAATACGCCATGGTTACTAGTAGCAGTATATAATACCCCCATGGTCACTAGTAGCAGTATATAATACCCCCCATGGTCAATAGTAGCAGTATATAATACCCCCATGGTCACTAGTAGCAGTATATAATACCCCCATGGTCACTAAGAGCAGTGTATAATACCCCCTATGGTCACTAGTAGCAGTGTATAATACCTCCATGGTCACTAAAATCAGTGTATAATACCTTCCATGGTCACTAGTAGCAGTGTATAATACCCTCCATGGTCACTAGAAGCAGTGTATAATACCCCCATGGTCCCTAGTAGCAGTGTATAATACCCCGCATATCACTAAAAGCAGTGTATAATACCCCCATGGTCACTAGTAGCAGTGTATAATACCCCCCATCGTCACTAGTAGCAGTGTATAATACCCCCCATGGTCACTAGTAGCAGTGTATAATACCCCATGGTCACTAGAAGCAGTGTATAATACCCCCATGGTCACTAGTACCAGAGTATAATACTCCCATGGTCACTAGTAGCAGTGTATAATACCCCCCATGGTCACTAGTAGCAGTGTATAATACCCCATGGTCACTAGTAGCAGTGTATAATACCCCCATGGTCACTAGTACCAGAGAATAATACCCCCATGGTCACTAGTAGCAGTGTATAATACCCCCCATGGTCACTAAAAGCAGTGTATAATACCTCCCCTGGTCACTAGTAGCAGTGTATAATACCCCCCATTGTCACTAGTAGCAGTGTTTAATAGCCCCATAGTCACTAAAAGCAGTGTATAAAACCCCCAACGGTCACTAGTAGCAGTGTATAATACCCCCTATGGTCACTAGTAGCAGTGTATAATACCCCCATGGTCACTAAAAGCAGTGTATAATACCCCCCTTGGTCACTAGTAGCAGTGTATAATACCCCCATGGTCACTAGTAGCAGTATTTAATACCCCCCATGGTCACTAGTAACAGTACTTAATACCCCCCATGGTCAATAGTAGCAGTATATAATACCCCCATGGTCACTAGTAGCAGTGTATAATACCCCCCATGGTCACTAGTAGCAGTATATATTACCCCCATGGTCACTAAAAGCAGTGTATAATACCCCCTATGGTCACTAGTAGCAGTATATAATACCCCCATGGTCACTAGTAGCAGTGTATAGTACCCCCCCCCCCCATGGTCACTAGTAGCAGTGTATAATACCCCCCATGGTCACTAAAATCAGTGTATAATACCCTCCATTGTCACTAGTAGCAGTGTATAATACCCCCCATGGTCACTAGTAGCAGTGTATAATACCCCATGGTCACTAGTAGCAGTGTATAATAACCCCCATGGTCACTAGTAGCAGTGTATAATTCGCCCCATGGTCACTAGTAGCAGTGTATAATACCCCATGGTCACTAGTAGCAGTGTATAATACCCCCATGGTCACTAGTAGCAGTGTATAATACCCCCATGGTCACTAGTAGCAATGTATAATACCCCCTATGGTCACTACAAGCAGTGTATAATACCCCCCATGGTCACTAGTAGCAGTGTATAATACCCCCCATGGTCACTAGTGGCAGTGTATAATACCCCATGGTCACTAGTAGCAGTGTATAATACCCCCCATGGTCACTAGTAGCAGTGTATAATACCCCCCATGGTCACTAGTATAGGTGTTTAACACTCCATGGTCACTAGTAGCAGTGTATATTACCGCCCATGGTCACTAGTAGCAGTGTATAAAACCCCATGGTCACTAGTAGCAATGTATAATACCACCCATGGTCACTAATATAGGTGTATAACACTCCATGGTCACCAGTAGCAGTGTATAATACCCCATGGTCACTATTAGCAGTGTATAATACCCCCCATGGTTACTAGTTGCAGTGTATATTACCCCCCATGGTCACCAGTAGCAGTGAATAATACCCCATGGTCACTAGTAGCACTGTATAATACCCCATGGTTACTGGTAGCAGTGTATAATACCCCATGGTTACTAGTAGCAGTGTATAATACCCCCATGGTTACTAGTAGCAGTATATAATACCCCACAGTTTCTAGTAGCAGTGTATAATACCCCATGGTTACTAGTAGCAGAGTATAATACCCCATGGTTACTAGTAGCAGTGTATAATACCCCCCATGGTCACTAGTAGCAGTATATAACACCCCCCATGGTCACTAGTAGCAGTGTATAATACCCCATGGTCACTAGTATAGGTGTATAACACTCCATGGTCACCAGTAGCAGTGTATAATACCCCATGGTCACTAGTAGCAGTGTATAATACTCCATGGTTATTTGTAACAGTGTATAACACCCTATGGTTACTAGTAGCAGTGCATAATACCCCCATGATTACTAGTAGCAGTATATAATACGCCATGGTTACTAGTAGCAGTATATAATACCCCCATGGTCACTAGTAGCAGTATATAATACCCCCCATGGTCAATAGTAGCAGTATATAATACCCCCATGGTCACTAGTAGCAGTATATAATACCCCCCATGGTCACTAGTAGCAGTATATAATACCCCCCATTGTCACTAGTAGAAGTATATAATACCCCCCATTGTCACTAGTAGAAGTATATAATACCCCCCCATGGTCACTAGTAGCAGTATATAATACCCCCCATGGTCACTAGTAGCAGTGTATAATACCCCCCATGGTCACTAGTAGCAGTATATAGTACCCCCCCTGGTCACTAGTAGCATTATATAATACCCCCCATGTTCACTAGTAGCAGTGTATAATACCCCCCATGGTCACTAGTAGCAGTGTATAATACCCCCCATGGTCACTAGTAGCAGTATATAATACCCCCCATGGTCACTAGTAGCAGTGTATAATACCCCCCATGGTCACTACTAGCAGTATATAATACCCCCCATGGTCACTAGTAGCAGTGTATAATACCCCTATGGTCACTAGTAGCAGTATTTAATACCCCCCATGGTCACTAGTAGCAGTATATAATACCCCCATGGTCACTAGTAGCAGTGTATAATACCCCCCATGGTTACTAGTAGCAGTATATAATGCCTCCATGGTCACGAGTAGCAGTGTATAATACCCCCCATGGTCACTAGTAGCATTGTATAATACCCCCCTATGGTCACTAGTAGCAGTGTATAATACCCCCCATGGTTACTAGTAGCAGTATATAATGCCCCCATGGTCACTAGTAGCATTGTATAATACACCCCATGGTCACTAAAAGCAGTGTATAATACCCCCCATGGTCACTAGTAGCAGTGTATAATACACCCATGGTCACTAGTAGCAGTATATAATACCCCCATTGTCACTAGTAGCAGTATATAATACCCCCATGGTAACTAGTAGCAGTATATAATAACCCCCATGGTCACTAGTAGCAGTATATAATACCCCCCCATGGTCACTAGTAGCAGTATATAATACCCCCCATGGTCACTAGTAGCAGTATATAATTCCCCCATGGTCACTAGTAGCAGTAAATAATACCCCCATTGTCACTAGTAGAAGTATATAATACCCCCCATGGTCACTAGTAGCAGTATATAATACTCCCCATGGTCACTAGTAGCAGTATATAATACCCCCATGGTCACTAGTAGCAGTGTATAATACCCCCCATGGTTACTAGTAGCAGTATATAATGCCCCCATGATCACTAGTAGCAGTGTTTAATACCCCCATGGTCACTAGTAGCAGTGTATAATACCCCCCATGGTCACTAGTAGCAGTGCATAATACCCCCCATGGTTACTAGTAGCAGTATATAATGCCCCCATGGTCACTATTAGCAGTGTATAATACCCCCCATGGTCACTAAATGCAGTGTATAATACCCCCATGGTCACTAGTAGCAGTGTTTAATACCCCCATGGTCACTAGTAGCAGTGTATACTACCCCCCCATGGTCACTAGTAGCATTGTATAATACCCCCCATGGTCACTAAAAGCAGTGTATAATACCCCCCATGGTCACTAGTGACAGTGTATAATACCCCCCATGGTCACTAGTAGCAGTGTATAATACCCCATGGTCACTAGTAGCAGTGTATAATACCCCCATGGTCACTAGTAGCAAAGTATAATACCCACATGGTCACTAGTAGCAGTGTATAATACCCCCCATGGTCACAAGTAGCAGTGTATAATACCCCCCATGGTCAATAGTAGCAGTGTATAATAGCCCCATGGTCACTAAAAGCAGTGTATAATACCCCCATGGTCACTAGTAGCAGTGTATAATACACCCATGGTCACTAGTAGCAGTATATAATACCCCCCATGGTCACTAGTAGCAGTGTATAATACCCCCATGGTCACTAGTAGCACTGTATAATACACCCATGGACACTAGTAGCAGTATAAAATACCCCCCATGGTCACTAGTAGCAGAGTATAATACCCCCTATGGTCACTAGTAGCAGTGTATAATACCCCCCATGGTCACTAAAAGCAGTGTATAATACCCCCCATGGTCACTAGTAGCAGTGTATAATACCCCCCATGGTCACTAGAAGCACTGTATAATAGCCCCATGGTCACTAAAAGCAGTGTATAATACACCCATGGTCAATAGTAGCAGTGTATAATACACTCATGGTCACTAGTAGCAGTATATAATACCCCCCATGGTCACTAGTAGCAGTGTATAATACCCCCATGGTCACTAGTAGCAGTGTATAATACACCCTTGGTCACTAGTAGCAGTATATAATACCCCCCATGGTCACTATTAGCAGTGTATAATACCCCCATGGTCACTAGTAGCAGTGTATAATACCCCCAATGGTCACTAGTAGCAGTGTATAATACCCCCCATGGTCACTAGTAGCAATATATAATACCCCCATGGTCACTAGTAGCAGTATATAATACCCCCCCATGGTCACTAGTAGCAGTGTATAATACCCCCCATGGTCACTAGTAGCAGTGTATAATACCCCCCATGGTCACTAGTATAGGTGTTTAACACTCCATGGTCACTAGTAGCAGTGTATATTACCGCCCATGGTCACTAGTAGCAGTGTATAAAACCCCATGGTCACTAGTAGCAATGTATAATACCACCCATGGTCACTAATATAGGTGTATAACACTCCATGGTCACCAGTAGCAGTGTATAATACCCCATGGTCACTATTAGCAGTGTATAATACCCCCCATGGTTACTAGTAGCAGTGTATATTACCCCCCATGGTCACCAGTAGCAGTGAATAATACCCCATGGTCACTAGTAGCACTGTATAATACCCCATGGTCACTGGTAGCAGTGTATAATACCCCATGGTTACTAGTAGCAGTGTATAATACCCCATGGTTACTAGTAGCAGTGTATAATACCCCCATGGTTACTAGTAGCAGTATATAATACCCCACGGTTTCTAGTAGCAGTGTATAATACCCCATGGTTACTAGTAGCAGAGTATAATACCCCATGGTTACTAGTAGCAGTGTATAATACCCCCCATGGTCACTAGTAGCAGTATATAACACCCCCCATGGTCACTAGTAGCAGTGTATAATACCCCATGGTCACTAGTAGCAGTGTATAATACCCCCATGGTCACTAGTACCAGAGTATAATACCCCCATTGTCACAAATAGCAGTGTATAATACCCCCCATGGTCACTAGTAGCAATATATAATAACCCGCATGGTCACTAGTAGCAGTGTATAATACCCCCCATGGTCACTAGTAGCAGTGTATAATACCCCCCATGGTCACTAGTAGCAGTGTATAATACCCCCATGGTCACTAGTAGCAGTGTATAATACCCCCAATGGTCACTAGTAGCAGTGTATAATACCCCCCATGGTCACTAGTAGCAATATATAATACCCCCCATGGTCACTAGTAGCAGTATATAATACCCCCCCATGGTCACTAGTAGCAGTGTATAATACCCCCCATGGTCACTAGTAGCAGTGTATAATACCCCCCATGGTCACTAGTATAGGTGTTTAACACTCCATGGTCACTAGTAGCAGTGTATATTACCGCCCATGGTCACTAGTAGCAGTGTATAAAACCCCATGGTCACTAGTAGCAATGTATAATACCACCCATGGTCACTAATATAGGTGTATAACACTCCATGGTCACCAGTAGCAGTGTATAATACCCCATGGTCACTATTAGCAGTGTATAATACCCCCCATGGTTACTAGTAGCAGTGTATATTACCCCCCATGGTCACCAGTAGCAGTGAATAATACCCCATGGTCACTAGTAGCACTGTATAATACCCCATGGTTACTGGTAGCAGTGTATAATACCCCATGGTTACTAGTAGCAGTGTATAATACCCCCATGGTTACTAGTAGCAGTATATAATACCCCACAGTTTCTAGTAGCAGTGTATAATACCCCATGGTTACTAGTAGCAGAGTATAATACCCCATGGTTACTAGTAGCAGTGTATAATACCCCCCATGGTCACTAGTAGCAGTATATAACACCCCCCATGGTCACTAGTAGCAGTGTATAATACCCCATGGTCACTAGTATAGGTGTATAACACTCCATGGTCACCAGTAGCAGTGTATAATACCCCATGGTCACTAGTAGCAGTGTATAATACTCCATGGTTATTTGTAACAGTGTATAACACCCTATGGTTACTAGTAGCAGTGCATAATACCCCCATGATTACTAGTAGCAGTATATAATACGCCATGGTTACTAGTAGCAGTATATAATACCCCCATGGTCACTAGTAGCAGTATATAATACCCCCCATGGTCAATAGTAGCAGTATATAATACCCCCATGGTCACTAGTAGCAGTATATAATACCCCCCATGGTCACTAGTAGCAGTATATAATACCCCCCATTGTCACTAGTAGAAGTATATAATACCCCCCATTGTCACTAGTAGAAGTATATAATACCCCCCCATGGTCACTAGTAGCAGTATATAATACCCCCCATGGTCACTAGTAGCAGTGTATAATACCCCCCATGGTCACTAGTAGCAGTATATAGTACCCCCCCTGGTCACTAGTAGCATTATATAATACCCCCCATGTTCACTAGTAGCAGTGTATAATACCCCCCATGGTCACTAGTAGCAGTGTATAATACCCCCCATGGTCACTAGTAGCAGTATATAATATCCCCCATGGTCACTAGTAGCAGTGTATAATACCCCCCATGGTCACTACTAGCAGTATATAATACCCCCCATGGTCACTAGTAGCAGTGTATAATACCCCCATGGTCACTAGTAGCAGTATTTAATACCCCCCATGGTCACTAGTAGCAGTATATAATACCCCCATGGTCACTAGTAGCAGTGTATAATACCCCCCATGGTTACTAGTAGCAGTATATAATGCCTCCATGGTCACGAGTAGCAGTGTATAATACCCCCCATGGTCACTAGTAGCATTGTATAATACCCCCCTATGGTCACTAGTAGCAGTGTATAATACCCCCCATGGTTACTAGTAGCAGTATATAATGCCCCCATGGTCACTAGTAGCATTGTATAATACACCCCATGGTCACTAAAAGCAGTGTATAATACCCCCCATGGTCACTAGTAGCAGTGTATAATACACCCATGGTCACTAGTAGCAGTATATAATACCCCCATTGTCACTAGTAGCAGTATATAATACCCCCATGGTAACTAGTAGCAGTATATAATAACCCCCATGGTCACTAGTAGCAGTATATAATACCCCCCCATGGTCACTAGTAGCAGTATATAATACCCCCCCATGGTCACTAGTAGCAGTATATAATTCCCCCATGGTCACTAGTAGCAGTAAATAATACCCCCATTGTCACTAGTAGAAGTATATAATACCCCCCATGGTCACTAGTAGCAGTATATAATACTCCCCATGGTCACTAGTAGCAGTATATAATACCCCCATGGTCACTAGTAGCAGTGTATAATACCCCCCATGGTTACTAGTAGCAGTATATAATGCCCCCATGATCACTAGTAGCAGTGTTTAATACCCCCATGGTCACTAGTAGCAGTGTATAATACCCCCCATGGTCACTAGTAGCAGTGCATAATACCCCCCATGGTTACTAGTAGCAGTATATAATGCCCCCATGGTCACTATTAGCAGTGTATAATACCCCCCATGGTCACTAAATGCAGTGTATAATACCCCCATGGTCACTAGTAGCAGTGTTTAATACCCCCATGGTCACTAGTAGCAGTGTATACTACCCCCCCATGGTCACTAGTAGCATTGTATAATACCCCCCATGGTCACTAAAAGCAGTGCATAATACCCCCCATGGTCACTAGTGACAGTGTATAATACCCCCCATGGTCACTAGTAGCAGTGTATAATACCCCATGGTCACTAGTAGCAGTGTATAATACCCCCATGGTCACTAGTAGCAAAGTATAATACCCACATGGTCACTAGTAGCAGTGTATAATACCCCCCATGGTCACAAGTAGCAGTGTATAATACCCCCCATGGTCAATAGTAGCAGTGTATAATAGCCCCATGGTCACTAAAAGCAGTGTATAATACCCCCATGGTCACTAGTAGCAGTGTATAATACACCCATGGTCACTAGTAGCAGTATATAATACCCCCCATGGTCACTAGTAGCAGTGTATAATACCCCCATGGTCACTAGTAGCACTGTATAATACACCCATGGACACTAGTAGCAGTATAAAATACCCCCCATGGTCACTAGTAGCAGAGTATAATACCCCCTATGGTCACTAGTAGCAGTGTATAATACCCCCCATGGTCACTAAAAGCAGTGTATAATACCCCCCATGGTCACTAGTAGCAGTGTATAATACCCCCCATGGTCACTAGAAGCACTGTATAATAGCCCCATGGTCACTAAAAGCAGTGTATAATACACCCATGGTCACTAGTAGCAGTGTATAATACACTCATGGTCACTAGTAGCAGTATATAATACCCCCCATGGTCACTAGTAGCAGTGTATAATACCCCCATGGTCACTAGTAGCAGTGTATAATACACCCTTGGTCACTAGTAGCAGTATATAATACCCCCCATGGTCACTATTAGCAGTGTATAATACCCCCATGGTCACTAGTAGCAGTGTATAATACACCCATGGTCACTAGTAGCAGTGTATAATACACCCATGGTCACTAGTAGCAGTATATAATACCCCCCATGGTCACTAGTAGCAGTATATAATACCCCCCATGGTCACTAGTAGCAGTGTATAATACCCCCATGGTCACTAGTAGCAGTATATAATACCCCCCCCCCATGGTCACTAGTAGCAGTGTATAATACCTCCCATGGTCACTAGTAGCAGTGTATATTACCCCTCATGGTCACTAGTAGCAGTGTATTATACCCCATGGTCAATAGTAGCCGTGTATAATACCCCCCATGGTCACTAGTAGCAGTATATAATACCCCCATGGTCACTAGTAGCAGTGTATAATACCCCCCATGGTCACTAGTAGCAGTGTATAATACCCCCCATGGTCACTAGTAGCAGTGTATAATACCCCCCATGGTCACTAGTAGCAGTGTATAATACCCCCCATGGTCACTAGTAGCAGTGTTTAATACCCCCCCATGGTCACTAGTATAGGTGTATAACACTCCATGGTCACTAGTAGCAGTGTATAATACCCCATGGTCACTAGTAGCAGTGTATAATACCCCCATGGTCACTAGTAGCAGTATATAATACCCCCATGGTCATTAGTAGCAGTGTATAATACCCTCATGTTCACTAGTAGCAGTGTATAATACCCCCATGGTCACTAGTAGCAGTGTATAATACCCCATGGTCACTAGTAGCAGTGTATAATACCCCCATGGTCACTAGTAGCAGTGTATAATACCCCCATGGTCACTAGTAGCAGTGTATAATTCCCCATGGTTACTAGTAGCAGTGTATAATACCCCCCATGGTCACTAGTAGCAGTGTATAATACCCCCCATGGTCACTAGTAGCAGTGTATAATACCCCCCATGGTCACTACTAGCAGTGTATAAGAACCCCCATGGTCACTAGTAGCAGTGTATAATACCCCCATGGTCACTAGTAGCAGTGTATAATACCCCCCATGGTCACTAAAAGCAGTGCATAATACCCCCCATGGTCACTAGTAGCAGTGTATAATACCCCCCATGGTCACTAGTAGCAATATATAATACCCCCCATGGTCACTAGTAGCAGTATATAATACACCCCCATGGTCACTAGTAGCAGTGTATAATACCCCCCATGGTCACTAGTAGCAGTGTATAATACCCCCCATGGTCACTAGTATAGGTGTTTAACACTCCATGGTCACTAGTAGCAGTGTATAATACCGCCCATGGTCACTAGTAGCAGTGTATAAAACCCCATGGTCACTAGTAGCAATGTATAATACCACCCATGGTCACTAGTATAGGTGTATAACACTACATGGTCACCAGAAGCAGTGTATAATACCCCATGGTCACTATTAGCAGTGTTTAATACCTCCCATGGTTACTAGTAGCAGTGTATATTACCCCCCATGGTCACCAGTAGCAGTGTATAATACCCCATGGTCACTAGTAGCACTGTATAATACCCCATGGTCACTGGTAGCAGTGTATAATACCCCATGGTTACTAGTAGCAGTGTATAATACCCCATGGTTACTAGTAGCAGTGTATAATACCCCCATGGTTACTAGTAGCAGTATATAATACCCCACGGTTTCTAGTAGCAGTGTATAATACCCCATGGTTACTAGTAGCAGAGTATAATACCCCATGGTTACTAGTAGCAGTGTATAATCCCCCCCATGGTCACTAGTAGCAGTATATAATACCCCCCATGGTCACTAGTAGCAGTGTATAATACCCCATGGTCACTAGTATAGGTGTATAACACTCCATGGTCACCAGTAGCAGTGTATAATACCCCATGGTCACTAGTAGCAGTGTATAATACTCCATGGTTATTAGTAACAGTGTATAACACCCTATGGTTACTAGTAGCAGTGCATAATACCCCCATGGTTACTAGTAGCAGTATATAATACGCCATGGTTACTAGTAGCAGTATATAATACCCCCATGGTCACTAGTAGCAGTATATAATACCCCCCATGGTCAATAGTAGCAGTATATAATACCCCCATGGTCACTAGTAGCAGTATATAATACCCCCATGGTCACTAAGAGCAGTGTATAATACCCCCTATGGTCACTAGTAGCAGTGTATATTACCCCCCATGGTCACTAGTAGCAGTGTATAATACACCCCCCAAGGTCACTAGTAGCAGTGTATAATACCCCCCATGGTCACTAAAATCAGTGTATAATACCTTCCATGGTCACAAGTAGCAGTGTATAATACCCTCCATGGTCACTAGAAGCAGTGTATAATACCCCCATGGTCACTAGTAGCAGTGTATAATACCCCCCATGTCACTAAAAGCAGTGTATAATACCCCCATGGTCACTAGTAGCAGTGTATAATACCCCCCATGGTCACTAGTAGCAGTGTATAATACCCCCCATGGTCACTAGTAGCAGTGTATAATACCCCATGGTCACTAGAAGCAGTGTATAATACCCCCATGGTCACTAGTACCAGAGTATAATACTCCCATGGTCACTAGTAGCAGTGTATAATACCCCCCATGGTCACTAGTAGCAGTGTATAATACCCCATGGTCACTAGTAGCAGTGTATAATACCCCCATGGTCACTAGTACCAGAGTATAATACCCCCATGGTCACTAGTAGCAGTGTATAATACCCCCCATGGTCACTAAAAGCAGTGTATAATACCTCCCCTGGTCACTAGTAGCAGTGTATAATACCCCCATTGTCACTAGTAGCAGTGTTTAATAGCCCCATAGTCACTAAAAGCAGTGTATAAAAACCCCAACGGTCACTAGTAGCAGTGTATAATACCCCCTATGGTCACTAGTAGCAGTGTATAATACCCCCATGGTCACTAAAAGCAGTGTATAATACCCCCCTTGGTCACTAGTAGCAGTGTATAATACCCCCATGGTCACTAGTAGCAGTATTTAATACCCCCATGGTCACTAGTAACAGTACTTAATACCCCCCATGGTCAATAGTAGCAGTATATAATACCCCCATGGTCACTAGTAGCAGTGTATAATACCCCCCATGGTTACTAGTAGCAGTATATAATACCCCCATGGTCACTAAAAGCAGTGTATAATACCCCCTATGGTCACTAGTAGCAGTGTATAATACCCCCATGGTCACTAGTAGCAGTGTATAGTACCCCCCCCCATGGTCACTAGTAGCAGTGTATAATACCCCCCATGGTCACTAAAATCAGTGTATAATACCCTCCATGGTCACTAGTAGCAGTGTATAATACCCCCCATGGTCACTAGTAGCAGTGTATAATACCCCATGGTCACTAGTAGCAGTGTATAATAACCCCCATGGTCACTAGTAGCAGTGTATAATTCGCCCCATGGTCACTAGTAGCAGTGTATAATACCCCATGGTCACTAGTAGCAGTGTATAATACCCCCATGGTCACTAGTAGCAGTGTATAATACCCCCATGGTCACTAGTAGCAATGTATAATACCCCCCATGGTCACTACAAACAGTGTATAATACCCCCCATGGTCACTAGTAGCAGTGTATAATACCCCCCATGGTCACTTGTGGCAGTGTATTATACCCCATGGTCACTAGTAGCAGTGTATAATACCCCCCATGGTCACTAGTAGCAGTGTATAATACGCCCCATGGTCACTAGTAGCAGTGTATAATACCCCATGGTCACTAGTAGCAGTGTATAATACCCCCATGGTCACTAGTACCAGAGTATAATACCCCCATTGTCACAATTAGCAGTGTATAATACCCCCCATGGTCACTAGTAGCAATATATAATACCCCGCATGGTCACTAGTAGCAGTGTATAATACCCCCCATGGTCACTAGTAGCAGTGTATAATACCCCCATGGTCACTAGTAGCAGTGTATAATACCCCCCATGGTCACTAGTAGCAGTGTATAATACCCCCAATGGTCACTAGTAGCAGTGTATAATACCCCCCATGGTCACTAGTAGCAATATATAATACCCCCCATGGTCACTAGTAGCAGTATATAATACCCCCCCATGGTCACTAGTAGCAGTGTATAATACCCCCCATGGTCACTAGTAGCAGTGTATAATACCCCCATGGTCACTAGTATAGGTGTTTAACACTCCATGGTCACTAGTAGCAGTGTATATTACCGCCCATGGTCACTAGTAGCAGTGTATAAAACCCCATGGTCACTAGTAGCAATGTATAATACCACCCATGGTCACTAATATAGGTGTATAACACTCCATGGTCACCAGTAGCAGTGTATAATACCCCATGGTCACTATTAGCAGTGTATAATACCCCCCATGGTTACCAGTAGCAGTGTATATTACCCCCCATGGTCACCAGTAGCAGTGAATAATACCCCATGGTCACTAGTAGCACTGTATAATACCCCATGGTCACTGGTAGCAGTGTATAATACCCCATGGTTACTAGTAGCAGTGTATAATACCCCATGGTTACTAGTAGCAGTGTATAATACCCCCATGGTTACTAGTAGCAGTATATAATACCCCACGGTTTCTAGTAGCAGTGTATAATACCCCATGGTTACTAGTAGCAGAGTATAATACCCCATGGTTACTAGTAGCAGTGTATAATACCCCCCATGGTCACTAGTAGCAGTATATAACACCCCCCATGGTCACTAGTAGCAGTGTATAATACCCCCATGGTCACTAGTACCAGAGTATAATACCCCCATTGTCACAATTAGCAGTGTATAATACCCCCCATGGTCACTAGTAGCAATATATAATACCCCGCATGGTCACTATTAGCAGTGTATAATACCCCCCATGGTCACTAGTAGCAGTGTATAATACCCCCCATGGTCACTAGTAGCAGTGTATAATACCCCCCATGGTCACTAGTAGCAGTGTATAATACCCCCAATGGTCACTAGTAGCAGTGTATAATACCCCCCATGGTCACTAGTAGCAATATATAATACCCCCCATGGTCACTAGTAGCAGTATATAATACCCCCCCATGGTAACTAGTAACAGTGTATAATACCCCCCATGGTCACTAGTAGCAGTGTATAATACCCCCCATGGTCACTAGTATAGGTGTTTAACACTCCATGGTCACTAGTAGCAGTGTATATTACCGCCCATGGTCACTAGTAGCAGTGTATAAAACCCCATGGTCACAAGTAGCAATGTATAATACCACCCATGGTCACTAATATAGGTGTATAACACTCCATGGTCACCAGTAGCAGTGTATAATACCCCATGGTCACTATTAGCAGTGTATAATACCCCCCATGGTTACTAGTAGCAGTGTATATTACCCCCCATGGTCACCAGTAGCAGTGAATAATACCCCATGGTCACTAGTAGCACTGTATATTACCCCATGGTCACTGGTAGCAGTGTATAATACCCCATGGTTACTAGTAGCAGTGTATAATACCCCCATGGTTACTAGTAGCAGTATATAATACCCCACGGTTTCTAGTAGCAGTGTATAATACCCCATGGTTACTAGTAGCAGAGTATAATACCCCATGGTTACTAGTAGCAGTGTATAATACCCCCCATGGTCACTAGTAGCAGTATATAACACCCCCCATGGTCACTAGTAGCAGTGTATAATACCCCATGGTCACTAGTATAGGTGTATAACACTCCATGGTCACCAGTAGCCGTGTATAATACCCCATGGTCACTAGTAGCAGTGTATAATACTCCATGGTTATTAGTAAACACTGTATAACACCCTATGGTTACTAGTAGCAGTGCATAATACCCCCATGATTACTAGTAGCAGTATATAATACGCCATGGTTACTAGTAGCAGTATATAATACCCCCATGGTCACTAGTAGCAGTATATAATACCCCCATGGTCAATAGTAGCAGTATATAATACCCCCATGGTCACTAGTAGCAGTATATAATACCCCCCATGGTCACTAGTAGCAGTATATAATACCCCCCATTGTCACTAGTAGAAGTATATAATACCCCCCATTGTCACTAGTAGAAGTATATAATACCCCCCATGGTCACTAGTAGCAGTATATAATACCCCCCATGGTCACTAGTAGCAGTGTATAATACCCCCCATGGTCACTAGTAGCAGTATATGGTACCCCCCCTGGTCACTAGTAGCATTATATAATACCCCCCATGTTCACTAGTAGCAGTGTATAATGCCCCCATGGTCACTAGTAGCAGTGTATAATACCCCCCATAGTCACTACTAGCAGTATATAATACCCCCCATGGTCACTAGTAGCAGTGTATAATACCCCCATGGTCACTAGTAGCAGTATTTAATACCCCCCATGGTCACTAGTAGCAGTATATAATACCCCCATGGTCACTAGTAGCAGTGTATAATACCCCCCATGGTTACTAGTAGCAGTATATAATGCCTCCATGGTCACGAGTAGCAGTGTATAATACCCCCCATGGTCACTAGTAGCATTGTATAATACCCCCCTATGGTCACTAGTAGCAGTGTATAATACCCCCCATGGTTACTAGTAGCAGTATATAATGCCCCCATGGTCACTAGTAGCAGTGTATAATACACCCCATGGTCACTAAAAGCAGTGTATAATACCCCCCATGGTCACTAGTAGCAGTGTATAATACACCCATGGTCACTAGTAGCAGTATATAATACCCCCCATGTCACTAGTAGCAGTATATAATACCCCCATGGTAACTAGTAGCAGTATATAATAACCCCCATGGTCACTAGTAGCAGTATATAATACCCCCCCATGGTCACTAGTAGCAGTATATAATACCCCCCATGGTCACTAGTAGCAGTATATAATTCCCCCATGGTCACTAGTAGCAGTAAATAATACCCCCATTGTCACTAGTAGAAGTATATAATACCCCCCATGGTCACTAGTAGCAGTATATAATACTCCCCATGGTCACTAGTAGCAGTATATATAATACCCCCATGGTCACTAGTAGCAGTGTATAATACCCCCCATGGTTACTAGTAGCAGTATATAATGCCCCCATGGTCACTAGTAGCAGTGTTTAATACCCCCATGGTCACTAGTAGCAGTGTATAATACCCCCCCATGGTCACTAGTAGCAGTGCATAATACCCCCCATGGTTACTAGTAGCAGTATATAATACTCCCCATGGTCACTAGTAGCAGTATATAATACCCCCATGGTCACTAGTAGCAGTGTATAATACCCCCCATGGTTACTAGTAGCAGTATATAATGCCCCCATGGTCACTATTAGCAGTGTATAATACCCCCCATGGTCACTAAAAGCAGTGTATAATACCCCCCATGGTCACTAGTAGCAGTGTTTAATACCCCCATGGTCACTAGTAGCAGTGTATACTACCCCCCCATGGTCACTAGTAGCATTGTATAATACCCCCCATGGTCACTAAAAGCAGTGTATAATACCCCCCATGGTCACTAGTGACAGTGTATAATACCCCCCATGGTCACTAGTAGCAGTGTATAATACCCCATGGTCACTAGTAGCAGTGAATAATACCCCCATGGTCACTAGTAGCAGAGTATAATACCCACATGGTCACTAGTAGCAGTGTATAATACCCCCCATGGTCACAAGTAGCAGTGTATAATACCCCCCATGGTCACTAGTAGCAGTGTATAATAGCCCCATGGTCACTAAAAGCAGTGTATAATACCCCCATGGTCACTAGTAGCAGTGTATAATACACCCATGGTCACTAGTAGCAGTATATTATACCCCCTATGGTCACTAGTAGCAGTGTATAATACCCCCATGGTCACTAGTAGCACTGTATAATACACCCATGGACACTAGTAGCAGTATAAAATACCCCCCATGGTCACTAGTAGCAGAGTATAATACCCCCTATGGTCACTAGTAGCAGTGTATAATACCCCCCATGGTCACTAAAAGCAGTGTATAATACCCCCCATGGTCACTAGAAGCACTGTATAATAGCCCCATGGTCACTAAAAGCAGTGTATAATACACCCATGGTCACTAGTAGCAGTGTATAATACACTCATGGTCACTAGTAGCAGTATATAATACCCCCCATGGTCACTAGTAGCAGTGTATAATACCCCCATGGTCACTAGTAGCAGTGTATAATACACCCTTGGTCACTAGTAGCAGTATATAATACCCCCCCATGGTCACTATTAGCAGTGTATAATACCCCCATGGTCACTAGTAGCAGTGTATAATACACCCATGGTCACTAGTAGCAGTGTATAATACACCCATGGTCACTAGTAGCAGTATATAATACCCCCCATGGTCACTAGTAGCAGTATATAATACCCCCCATGGTCACTAGTAGCAGTGTATAACACCCCCATGGTCACTAGTAGCAGTGTATAATACCCCCCATGGTCACTAGTAGCAGTGTATAATACCCCCCATGGTCACTAGTAGCAGTGTTTAATACCCCTCCATGGTCACTAGTGTAGGTGTATAACACTCCATGGTCACTAGTAGCAGTGTATAATACCCCATGGTCACTAGTAGCAGTGTATAATACCCCCATGGTCACTAGTAGCAGTATATAATACCCCCATGGTCATTAGTAGCAGTGTATAATACCCCCATGTTCACTAGTAGCAGTGTATAATACCCCCATGGTCACTAGTAGCAGTGTATAATACCCCATGGTCACTAGTAGCAGTGTATAATACCCCCATGGTCACTAGTAGCAGTGTATAATACCCCCATGGTCACTAGTAGCAGTGTATAATACCCCATGGTTACTAGTAGCAGTGTATAATACCCCCCATGGTCACTAGTAGCAGTGTATAATACCCCCCATGGTCACTAGTAGCAGTGTATAATAACCCCCATGGTCACTACTAGCAGTGTATAATAACCCCCATGGTCACTAGTAGCAGTGTATAATACCCCCCATGGTCACTAGTAGCAGTGTATAATACCCCCTATGGTCACTAGTAGCAGTGCATAATACCCCCATGGTCACTAGTAGCAGTGTATAATACACCCCATGGTCACTAGTAGCAGTGTATAATACCCCCCATGGTCACTAGTAGCAGTGTATAATACCCCCCATGGTCACTAGTAGCAGTGTATAATACCCCCCATAGTCACTAGTAGCAGTATATAATACCCCCCATGGTCACTAGTAGCAGTGTATAATACCCCCCATTGTCACTAGAAGAAGTATAAAATACCCTCCCCATGGTCACTAGTAGCAGTATATAATACCCCCCATGGTCACTAGTAGGAGTATATAATTCCCCCATGGTCACTAGTAGCAGTGTATAATACCCCCCATGGTCACTAGTAGCAGTATATAATACCCCCCATGGTCACTAGTAGCAGTGTATAATACCCCCCTTGGTCACTAGTAGCAGTATATAATACCCCCCATGGTCACTAGTAGCAGTGTATAATACCCCCATGGTCACTAGTAGCAGTATTTAATACCCCCCATGGTCACTAGTAGCAGTATATAATACCCCCATGGTCACTAGTAGCAGTGTATAATACCCCCCATGGTTACTAGTAGCAGTATATAATGCCTCCATGGTCACGAGTAGCAGTGTATAATACCCCCCATGGTCACTAGTAGCATTGTATAATACCCCCCTATGGTCACTAGTAGCAGTGTATAATACCCCCCATTGTTACTAGTAGCAGTATATAATGCCCCCATGGTCACTAGTAGCAGTGTATAATACACCCCATGGTCACTAAAAGCAGTGTATAATACCCCCCATGGTCACTAGTAGCAGTGTATAATACACCCATGGTCACTAGTAGCAGTATATAATACCCCCATTGTCACTTGTAGCAGTATATAATACCCCCATGGTAACTAGTAGCAGTATATAATAACCCCCATGGTCACTAGTAGCAGTATATAATACCCCCCCATGGTCACTAGTAGCAGTATATAATACCCCCCATGGTCACTAGTAGCAGTATATAATTCCCCCATGGTCACTAGTAGCAGTAAATAATACCCCCATTGTCACTAGTAGAAGTATATAATACCCCCCATGGTCACTAGTAGCAGTATATAATACTCCCCATGGTCACTAGTAGCAGTATATAATACCCCCATGGTCACTAGTAGCAGTGTATAATACCCCCCATGGTTACTAGTAGCAGTATATAATGCCCCCATGGTCACTAGTAGCAGTGTTTAATACCCCCATGGTCACTAGTAGCAGTGTATAATACCCCCCATGGTCACTAGTAGCAGTGCATAATACCCCCCATGGTTACTAGTAGCAGTATATAATGCCCCCATGGTCACTATTAGCAGTGTATAATACCCCCCATGGTCACTAAAAGCAGTGTATAATACCCCCCATGGTCACTAGTAGCAGTGTTTAATACCCCCATGGTCACTAGTAGCAGTGTATACTACCCCCCCATGGTCACTAGTAGCATTGTATAATACCCCCCATGGTCACTAAAAGCAGTGTTTAATACCCCCCATGGTAACTAGTGACAGTGTATAATACCCCCCATGGTCACTAGTAGCAGTGTATAATACCCCATGGTCACTAGTAGCAGTGTATAATACCCCCATGGTCACTAGTAGCAGAGTATAATACCCACATGGTCACTAGTAGCAGTGTATAATACCCCCCATGGTCACAAGTAGCAGTGTATAATACCCCCCATGGTCACTAGTAGCAGTGTATAATAGCCCCATGGTCACTAGAAGCAGTGTATAATACCCCCATGGTCACTAGTAGCAGTGTATAATACACCCATGGTCACTAGTAGCAGTATATAATACCCCCCATGGTCACTAGTAGCAGTGTATAATACCCCCATGGTCACTAGTAGCACTGTATAATACACCCATGGACACTAGTAGCAGTATAAAATACCCCCCATGGTCACTAGTAGCAGAGTATAATACCCCCTATGGTCACTAGTAGCAGTGTATAATACCCCCCATGGTCACTAAAAGCAGTTTATAATACCCCCCATGGTCACTAGTAGCAGTGTATAATACCCCCCATGGTCACTAGAAGCACTGTATAATAGCCCCATGGTCACTAAAAGCAGTGTATAATACACCCATGGTCACTAGTAGCAGTGTATAATACACTCATGGTCACTAGTAGCAGTATATAATACCCCCCATGGTCACTAGTAGCAGTGTATAATACCCCCATGGTCACTAGTAGCAGTGTATAATACACCCTTGGTCACTAGTAGCAGTATATAATACCCCCCATGGTCACTATTAGCAGTGTATAATACCCCCATGGTCACTAGTAGCAGTGTATAATACACCCATGGTCACTAGTAGCAGTGTATAATACACCCATGGTCACTAGTAGCAGTATATAATACCCCCCATGGTCACTAGTAGCAGTATATAATACCCCCCATGGTCACTAGTAGCAGTGTATAATACCCCCATGGTCACTAGTAGCAGTATATAATACCCCCCCATGGTCACTAGTAGCAGTGTATAATACCTCCCCATGGTCACTAGTAGCAGTGTATATTACCCCTCATGGTCACTAGTAGCAGTGTATTATACCCCATGGTCAATAGTAGCAGTGTATAATACCCCCATGGTCACTAGTAGCAGTATATAATACCCCCATGGTCACTAGTAGCAGTGTATAATACCCCCCATGGTCACTAGTAGCAGTGTATAATACCCCCCATGGTCACTAGTAGCAGTGTATAATACCCCCCATGGTCACTAGTAGCAGTGTATAATACCCCCCATGGTCACTAGTAGCAGTGTTTAATACCCCCCCATGGTCGCTAGTATAGGTGTATAACACTCCATGGTCACTAGTAGCAGTGTATAATACCCCATGGTCACTTGTAGCAGTGTATAATACCCCCATGGTCACTAGTAGCAGTATATAATACCCCCATGGTCATTAGTAGCAGTGTATAATACCCCCATGTTCACTAGTAGCAGTGTATAATACCCCCATGGTCACTAGTAGCAGTGTATAATACCCCATGGTCACTAGTAGCAGTGTATAATACCCCCATGGTCACTAGTAGCAGTGTATAATACCCCCATGGTCACTAGTAGCAGTGTATAATACCCCATGGTTACTAGTAGCAGTGTATAATACCCCCCATGGTCACTAGTAGCAGTGTATAATACCCCCCATGGTCACTAGTAGCAGTGTATAATACCCCCCATGGTCACTACTAGCAGTGTATAATAACCCCCATGGTCACTAGTAGCAGTGTATAATACCCCCCATGGTCAGTAGTAGCAGTGTATAATACCCCCATAGTCACTAGTAGCAGTGCATAATACCCCCCATGGTCACTAGTAGCAGTGTATAATACCCCCCATGGTCACTAGTAGCAGTGTATAATACCCCCATGGTCACTAGTAGCAGTGTATAATACCCCCCATGGTCACTAGTAGCAGTGTATAATACCCCCCATGGTCACTAGTAGCAGTATATAATACCCCCCATGGTCACTAGTAGCAGTGTATAATACCCCCCATTGTCACTAGAAGAAGTATAAAATACCCCCCCCCCATGGTCACTAGTAGCAGTATATAATACCCCCCATGGTCACTAGTAGCAGTATATAATACCCCCATGGTCACTAGTAGCAGTGTATAATACCCCCATGGTCACTAGTAGCAGTATATAATACCCCCCATGGTCACTAGTAGCAGTGTATAATACCCCCCATGGTCACTAGTAGCAGTGTATAATACCCCCCATGGTCACTAGTAGCAGTATATAATACCCCCCATGGTCACTAGTAGCAGTATATAATACCCCAATGGTCACTAGTAGCAGTATATAATACCCCCCATGGTCACTAGTAGCAGTATATAATACCCCCCATGGTCACTAGTAGCAGTGTATAATACCCCCCATTGTCACTAGAAGAAGTATAAAATACCCCCCCCCATGGTCACTAGTAGCAGTATAAAATACCCCCCATGGTCACTAGTAGCAGTATATAATACCCCCATGGTCACTAGTAGCAGTGTATAATACCCCCATGGTCACTAGTAGCAGTATATAATACCCCCAATGGTCACTAGTAGCAGTGTATAATACTCCCCATGGTCACTAGTAGCAGTGTATAATACCCCCCATGGTCACTAGTAGCAGTATATAATACCCCCCATGGTCACTAGTAGCAGTATATAATACCCCCCATGGTCACTAGAAGCAGTGTATAATACCCCCCATGGTCACTAGTAGCAGTATATAATAACCCCCATGGTAACTAGTAGCAGTATATAATAATCCCCATGGTCACTAGTAGCAGTATATAATACCCTCCATGGTCACTAGTAGCAGTATATAATACCCCCCATGGTCACTAGTAGCAGTGTATAATACCCCCCATGGTCACTAGTAGCATTGTATAATACCCCCCTTGGTCACTAGTAGCAGTGTATAATACCCCCCATGGTCACTAGTAGCAATGTATAATACCCCCCATGGTCACTAGTAGCAGTATATAATACCCCCCATGGTCACTAGTAGCAGGGTATAATACCCCCCATGGTCACTAGTAGCAGTATATAATACCCCCCATGGTCACTAGTAGCAGTATATAATACCCCCCATGGTAACTAGTAGCAGTATATAATGCCCCCATGGTCACTAGTAGCAGTGTATAATACCCCCATGGTCACTAGTAGCAGTGTATAATACCCCCATGGTCACTAGTAGAAGTATATAATACCCAACATGGTCACTTGTAGCAGTGTATAATACCCCCCATGGTCACTAGTAGCAGTATATAATGCCCCCCCATTGTCACAAGTAGCAGTGTATAATACACCCATGGTCACTAGTAGCAGTGTATAATACCCCCATGGTCACTAGTAGCAGTATATAATACCCCCCATGGTCACTAGTAGCAGTGTATAATACCCCCATGGTCACTAGTAGCAGTATATAATACCCCACATGGTCACTAGTAGCAGTGTATAATGCCCCCCATGGTCACTAGTAGCAGTATATAATGCCCCCCCCATTGTCACTAGTAGCAGTGTATAATACCCCCAAGGTCACTAGTAGTAGTGTATAATACCCCCCATGGTCACTAGAAGCAGTATATAATACCCCCCTTGGTCACTAGTAGCAGTGTATAATAACCCCCATGGTCACTAGTAGCAGTGTATAATACCCCCCATGGTCACTAGTAGCAGTGTATAATACCCCCATGGTCACAAGTAGCAGTATTTAATACCCTCCATGGTCACTAGTAGCAGTATATAATACCCCCATGGTCACTAGTAGCAGTGTATAATACCCCCATGGTTACTAGTAGCAGTATATAATACCCTCATGGTCACTAAAAGCAGTGTATAATACCCCCTATGGTCACTAGTAGCAGTGTATAATACCCCCCATGGTCACTAGTAGCAGTATATAATACCCCCATGGTCACTAAAAGCAGTGTATAATACCCCCATGGTCACTAAAAGCAGTGTATAATACCCCTTATGGTCACTAGTAGCAGTGTATAATACCCCCCATTGTCACTAGAAGAAGTATAAAATACCCCCCCCCCATGGTCACTAGTAGCAGTATATAATACCCCCCATGGTCACTAGTAGCAGTATATAATACCCCCATGGTCACTAGTAGCAGTGTATAATACCCCCATGGTCACTAGTAGCAGTATATAATACCCCCCATGGTCACTAGTAGCAGTGTATAATACCCCCCATGGTCACTAGTAGCAGTGTATAATACCCCCCATGGTCACTAGTAGCAGTATATAATACCCCCCATGGTCACTAGTAGCAGTTTATAATACCCCCCATGGTCACTAGTAGCAGTATATAATACCCCCCATGGTCACTAGTAGCAGTATATAATAACCCCCATGGTAACTAGTAGCAGTATATAATAATCCCCATGGTCACTAGTAGCAGTATATAATACCCTCCATGGTCACTAGTAGCAGTATATAATACCCCCCATGGTCACTAGTAACAGTGTATAATACCCCCCATGGTCACTAGTAGCATTGTATAATACCCTCCTTGGTCACTAGTAGCAGTGTATAATACCCCCCATGGTCACTAGTAGCAATGTATAATACCAACCATGGTCACTATTAGCAGTATATAATACCCCCCATGGTCACTAGTAGCAGGGTATAATACCCCCCATGGTCACTAGTAGCAGTATATAATACCCCCCATGGTCACTAGTAGCAGTATATAATACCCCCCATGGTAACTAGTAGCAGTATATAATGCCCCCATGGTCACTAGTAGCAGTGTATAATACCCCCATGGTCACTAGTAGCAGTATATAATACCCAACATGGTCACTAGTAGCAGTGTATAATACCCCCCATGGTCACTAGTAGCAGTATATAATGCCCCCCCCCCATTGTCACAAGTAGCAGTGTACAATACACCCATGGTCACCAGTAGCAGTGTATAATACCCCCATGGTCACTAGTAGTAGTATATAATACCCCCCATGGTCACTAGTAGCAGTGTATAATACCCCCATGGTCACTAGTAGCAGTATATAATACCCCACATGGTCACTAGTAGCAGTGTATAATACCCCCCGTGGTCACTAGTAGCAGTATATAATGCCCCCCCATTGTCACTAGTAGCAGTGTATAATACCCCCATGGTCACTAGTAGTAGTGTATAATACCCCCCATGGTCACTAGAAGCAGTATATAATACCCCCCTTGGTCACTAGTAGCAGTGTATAATAACCCCCATGGTCACTAGTAGCAGTGTATAATACCCCCCCATGGTCACTAGTAGCAGTGTATAATACCCCCATGGTCACTAGTAGCAGTATTTAATACCCTCCATGGTCACTAGTAGCAGTATATAATACCCCCATGGTCACTAGTAGCAGTGTATAATACCCCCCATGGTTACTAGTAGCAGTATATAATACCCTCATGGTCACTAAAAGCAGTGTATAATACCCCCCATGGTCACTAGTAGCAGTATATAATACCCCCATGGTCACTAAAAGCAGTGTATAATACCCCCCATGGTTACTAGTAGCAGTATATAATACCCCCATGGTCACTAGGAGCAGTGTATAATACCCCCTCTGGTCACTAGTAGCAGTGTATAATACCCCCCATGGTCACTAGTAGCAGTGTATAATACCCCCCCCCCCAAGGTCACTAGTAATAGTGTATAATACCCCCCATGGTCACTAAAATCAGTGTATAATACCCTCCATGGTCACAAGTAGCAGTGTATAATACCCTCCATCGTCACTAGTAGCAGTGTATAATACCCCCATGGTCACTAGTAGCAGTGTATAATACCCCCCATGTCACTAAAAGCAGTGTATAATACCCCCATGGTCACTAGTAGCAGTGTATAATACCCCCATGGTCACTAGTAGCAGTGTATAATACCCCCCATGGTCACTAGTAGCAGTGTATAATACCCCATGGTCACTAGTAGCAGTGTATAATACCCCCATGGTCACTAGTACCAGATTATAATACCCCCATGGTCACTAGTAGCAGTGTATAATACCCCCCATGGTCACTAGTAGCAGTGTATAATACCCTATGGTCACTAGTAGCAGTGTATAATACCCCCATGGTCACTAGTACCAGAGTATAATACCCCCATGGTCACTAGTAGCAGTGTATAATACCCCCCATGGTCACTAAAAGCAGTGTATAATACCTCCCCTGGTCACTAGTAGCAGTGTATAATACCCCCCATGGTCACTAGTAGCAGTGTATAATAGCCCCATAGTCACTAAAAGCAGTGTATAAAACCCTCAATGGTCACTAGTAGCAGTGTATAATACCCCCTATGGTCACTAGTAGCAGTGTATAATACCCCCATGGTCACTAAAAGCAGTGTATAATACCCCCCTTGGTCACTAGTAGCAGTATATAATACCCCCATGGTCACTAGTAGCAGAATTTAATACCCCCCATGGTCACTAGTAGCAGTGTATAATACCCCCTATGGTCACTAGTAGCAGTGTATAATACCCCCATGGTCACTAAAAGCAGTGTATAATACCCCCTCTTGGTTACTAGTAGCAGTGTATAATACCCCCATGGTAACTAGTAGCAGTATTTAATACCCCCATGGTCACTAGTAGCTGTACTTAATACCCCCCATGGTCAATAGTAGCAGTATATAATAACCCCATGGTCACTAGTAGCAGTGTATAATACACCCCATGGTTACTAGTAGCAGTATATAATACCCCCATGGTCACTAAAAGCAGTGTATAATACCCCCTATGGTCACTAGTAGCAGTGTATAATACCCCCATGGTCACTAGTAGCAGTGTATAGTACCCGCCATGGTCACTAGTAGCAGTGTATTATACCCCCATGGTCACTAGTAGCAGTGTATAATACCCCCAATGGTCACTAGTAGCAGTGTATAATATCCCCCATGGTCACTAGTAGCAATATATAATGCCCCTCATGGTCACTAGTAGCAGTATATAATACCCCCCCATGGTCACTAGTAGCAGTGTATAATACCCCATGGTTACTAGTAGCAGTGTATAATACCCCCATGGTCACTAGTAGCAGTATATAATACCCCCATGGTCACTAAGAGCAGTGTATAATACCCCCTATGGTCACTAGTAGCAGTGTATATTACCCCCCATGGTCACTAGTAGCAGTGTATAATACACCCCCAAGGTCACTAGTAGCAGTGTATAATACCCCCCATGGTCACTAAAATCAGTGTATAATACCTTCCATGGTCACTAGTAGCAGTGTATAATACCCTCCATGGTCACTAGAAGCAGTGTATAATACCCCCATGGTCACTAGTAGCAGTGTATAATACCCCCCATGTCACTAAAAGCAGTGTATAATACCCCCATGGTCACTAGTAGCAGTGTATAATACCCCCCATGGTCACCAGTAGCAGTGTATAATACCCCCCATGGTCACTAGTAGCAGTGTATAATACCCCATGGTCACTAGAAGCAGTGTATAATACCCCCATGGTCACTAGTACCAGAGTATAATACATCCATGGTCACTAGTAGCAGTGTATAATACCCCCCATGGTCACTAGTAGCAGTGTATAATACCCCATGGTCACTAGTAGCAGTGTATAATACCCCCATGGTCACTAGTAGCAGTGTATAATACCCCCCATGGTCACTAAAAGCAGTGTATAATACCTCCCCTGGTCACTAGTAGCAGTGTATAATACCCCCCATTGTCACTAGTAGCAATGTTTAATAGCCCCATAGTCACTAAAAGCAGTGTATAAAACCCCCAACGGTCACTAGTAGCAGTGTATAATACCCCCTATGGTCACTAGTAGCAGTGTATAATACCCCCATGGTCACTAAAAGCAGTGTATAATACCCCCCTTGGTCACTAGTAGCAGTGTATAATACCCCCATCGTCACTAGTAGCAGTATTTAATACCCCCCATGGTCACAAGTAACAGTACTTAATACCCCCCATGGTCAATAGTAGCAGTATATAATACCCCCATGGTCACTAGTAGCAGTGTATAATACCCCCCATGGTTACTAGTAGCAGTATATAATACCCCCATGGTCACTAAAAGCAGTGTATAATACCCCCTATGGTCACTAGTAGCAGTGTATAATACCCCCATGGTCACTAGTAGCAGTGTATAGTACCCCCCCCATGGTCACTAGTAGCAGTGTATAATACCCCCCATGGTCACTAAAATCAGTGTATAATACCCTCCATGGTCACTAGTAGCAGTGTATAATACCCCCCATGGTCACTAGTAGCAGTGTATAATACCCCATGGTCACTAGTAGCAGTGTATAATAACCCCCATGGTCACTAGTAGCAGTGTATAATTCGCCCCATGGTCACTAGTAGCAGTGTATAATACCCCATGGTCACTAGTAGCAGTGTATAATACCCCCATGGTCACTAGTAGCAGTGTATAATACCCCCATGGTCACTAGTAGCAATGTATAATACCCCCCATGGTCACTACAAGCAGTGTATAATACCCCCCATGGTCACTAGTAGTAGTGTATAATACCCCCCATGGTCACTAGTGGCAGTGTATAATACCCCATGGTCACTAGTAGCAGTGTATAATACCCCCCATGGTCACTAGTAGCAGTGTATAATACGCCCCATGGTCACTAGTAGCAGTGTATAATACCCCATGGTCACTAGTAGCAGTGTATAATACCCCCATGGTCACTAGTACCAGAGTATAATACCCCCATTGTCACAATTAGCAGTGTATAATACCCCCCATGGTCACTGGTAGCAATATATAATACCCCGCATGGTCACTAGTAGCAGTGTATAATACCCCCCATGGTCACTAGTAGCAGTGTATAATACCCCCCATGGTCACTAGTAGCAGTGTATAATACCCCCCATGGTCACTAGTAGCAGTGTATAATACCCCCAATGGTCACTAGTAGCAGTGTATAATACCCCCCATGGTCACTAGTAGCAATATATAATACCCCCCATGGTCACTAGTAGCAGTATATAATACCCCCCATGGTCACTAGTAGCAGTGTATAATACCCCCCATGGTCACTAGTAGCAGTGTATAATACCCCCCCATGGTCACTAGTATAGGTGTTTAACACTCCATGGTCACTAGTAGCAGTGTATATTACCGCCCATGGTCACTAGTAGCAGTGTATAAAACCCCATGGTCACTAGTAGCAATGTATAATACCACCCAAGGTCACTAATATAGGTGTATAACACTCCATGGTCACCAGTAGCAGTGTATAATACCCCATGGTCACTATTAGCAGTGTATAATACCCCCCATGGTTACTAGTAGCAGTGTATATTACCCCCCATGGTCACCAGTAGCAGTGAATAATACCCCATGGTCACTAGTAGCACTGTATAATACCCCATGGTCACTGGTAGCAGTGTATAATACCCCATGGTTACTAGTAGCAGTGTATAATACCCCATGGTTACTAGTAGCAGTGTATAATACCCCCATGGTTACTTGTAGCAGTATATAATACCCCACGGTTTCTATTAGCAGTGTATAATACCCCATGGTTACTAGTAGCAGAGTATAATACCCCATGGTTACTAGTAGCAGTGTATAATACCCCCCATGGTCACTAGTAGCAGTATATAACACCCCCCATGGTCACTAGTAGCAGTGTATAATACCCCATGGTCACTAGTATAGGTGTATAACACTCCATGGTCACCAGTAGCAGTGTATAATACCCCATGGTCACTAGTAGCAGTGTATAATACTCCATGGTTATTAGTAACAGTGTATAACACCCTATGGTTACTAGTAGCAGTGCATAATACCCCCATGATTACTAGTAGCAGTATATAATACGCCATGGTTACTAGTAGCAGTATATAATACCCCCATGGTCACTAGTAGCAGTATATAATACCCCCCATGGTCAATAGTAGCAGTATATAATACCCCCATGGTCACTAATAGCAGTATATAATACCCCCCATGGTCACTAGTAGCAGTATATAATACCCCCCATTGTCACTAGTAGAAGTATATAATACCCCCCATTGTCACTAGTAGAAGTATATAATACCCCCCCATGGTCACTAGTAGCAGTATATAATACCCCCCATGGTCACTAGTAGCAGTGTATAATACCCCCCCATGGTCACTAGTAGCAGTATATAGTACCCCCCCCTGGTCACTAGTAGCATTATATAATACCCCCCATGTTCACTAGTAGCAGTGTATAATACCCCCCATGGTCACTAGTAGCAGTGTATAATACCCCCCATGGTCACTAGTAGCAGTATATAATACCCCCCATGGTCACTAGTAGCAGTGTATAATACCCCCCATGGTCACTAGTAGCAGTATATAATACCCCCCATGGTCACTAGTAGCAGTGTATAATACCCCCATGGTCACTAGTAGCAGTATTTAATACCCCCCATGGTCACTAGTAGCAGTATATAATACCCCCATGGTCACTAGTAGCAGTGTATAATACCCCCCATGGTCACTAGTAGCAGTATATAATACCCCAATGGTCACTAGTAGCAGTATATAATACCCCCCATGGTCACTAGTAGCAGTATATAATACCCCCCATGGTCACTAGTAGCAGTGTATAATACCCCCCATTGTCACTAGAAGAAGTATAAAATACCCCCCCCCATGGTCACTAGTAGCAGTATATAATACCCCCCATGGTCACTAGTAGCAGTATATAATACCCCCATGGTCACTAGTAGCAGTGTATAATACCCCCATGGTCACTAGTAGCAGTATATAATACCCCCAATGGTCACTAGTAGCAGTGTATAATACTCCCCATGGTCACTAGTAGCAGTGTATAATACCCCCCATGGTCACTAGTTGCAGAATATAATACCCCCCATGGTCACTAGTAGCAGTATATAATACCCCCCATGGTCACTAGAAGCAGTGTATAATACCCCCCATGGTCACTAGTAGCAGTATATAATAACCCCCATGGTAACTAGTAGCAGTATATAATAATCCCCATGGTCACTAGTAGCAGTATATAATACCCTCCATGGTCACTAGTAGCAGTATATAATACCCCCCATGGTCACTAGTAGCAGTGTATAATACCCCCCATGGTCACTAGTAGCATTGTATAATACCCCCCTTGGTCACTAGTAGCAGTGTATAATACCCCCCATGGTCACTAGTAGCAATGTATAATACCCCCCATGGTCACTAGTAGCAGTATATAATGCCCCCCCATTGTCACAAGTAGCAGTGTATAATACACCCATGGTCACTAGTAGCAGTGTATAATACCCCCATGGTCACTAGTAGCAGTATAAAATACCCCCCATGGTCACTAGTAGCAGTGTATAATACCCCCATGGTCACTAGTTGCAGTATATAATACCCCACATGGTCACTAGTAGCAGTGTATAATACCCCCCATGGTCACTAGTAGCAGTATATAATGCCCCCCCATTGTCACTAGTAGCAGTGTATAATACCCCCAAGGTCACTACTAGTAGTGTATAATACCCCCCATGGTCACTAGTAGCAGTATATAATACCCCCCATGGTCACTAGTAGCAGGGTATAATACCCCCCATGGTCACTAGTAGCAGTATATAGTACCCCCCATGGTCACTAGTAGCAGTATATAATACCCCCCATGGTAACTAGTAGCAGTATATAATGCCCCCATGGTCACTAGTAGCAGTGTATAATACCCCCATGGTCACTAGTAGCAGTGTATAATACCCCCATGGTCACTAGTAGAAGTATATAATACCCAACATGGTCACTTGTAGCAGTGTATAATACCCCCCATGGTCACTAGTAGCAGTATATAATGCCCCCCCATTGTCACAAGTAGCAGTGTATAATACACCCATGGTCACTAGTAGCAGTGTATAATACCCCCATGGTCACTAGTAGCAGTATATAATACCCCCCATGGTCACTAGTAGCAGTGTATAATACCCCCATGGTCACTAGTTGCAGTATATAATACCCCACATGGTCACTAGTAGCAGTGTATAATACCCCCCATGGTCACTAGTAGCAGTATATAATGCCCCCCCATTGTCACTAGTAGCAGTGTATAA
Organism: Procambarus clarkii; assembly: GCF_040958095.1. NCBI lineage: Eukaryota > Metazoa > Arthropoda > Malacostraca > Decapoda > Cambaridae > Procambarus > Procambarus clarkii. Next base: position 31,961,474 of record NC_091179.1, read on the forward strand.
TACCCCCAAGGTCACTACTAGTAGTGTATAATACCCCCCATGGTCACTAGAAGCAGTATTTAATACCCCCCTTGGTCACTAGTAGCAGTATATAATAACCCCCATGGTCACTAGTAGCAGTGTATAATACCCCCCCATGGTCACTAGTAGCAGTGTATAATACCCCCATGGTCACAAGTAGCAGTATTTAATACCCTCCATGGTCACTAGTAGCAGTATATAATACCCCCATGGTCACTAGTAGCAGTGTATAATACCCCCCATGGTTACTAGTAGCAGTATATAATACCCTCATGGTCACTAAAAGCAGTGTATAATACCCCCTATGGTCACTAGTAGCAGTGTATAATACCCCCCATGGTCACTAGTAGCAGTATATAATACCCCCATGGTCACTAAAAGCAGTGTATAATACCCCTTATGGTCACTAGTAGCAGTGTATAATACCCCCCATTGTCACTAGAAGAAGTATAAAATACCCCCCCCATGGTCACTAGTAGCAGTATATAATACCCCCCATGGTCACTAGTAGCAGTATATAATACCCCCATGGTCACTAGTAGCAGTGTATAATACCCCCATGGTCACTAGTAGCAGTATATAATACCCCCCATGGTCACTAGTAGCAGTGTATAATACCCCCCATGGCCACTAGTAGCAGTGTATAATACCCCCCATGGTCACTAGTAGCAGTATATAATACCCCCCATGGTCACTAGTAGCAGTTTATAATACCCCCCATGGTCACTAGTAGCAGTATATAATACCCCCATGGTCACTAGTAGCAGTATATAATAACCCCCATGGTAACTAGTAGCAGTATATAATAATCCCCATGGTCACTAGTAGCAGTATATAATACCCTCCATGGTCACTAGTAGCAGTATATAATACCCCCCATGGTCACTAGTAACAGTGTTTAATACCCCCCCATGGTCACTAGTAGCATTGTATAATACCCTCCTTGGTCACTAGTAGCAGTGTATAATACCCCCCATGGTCACTAGTAGCAATGTATAATACCCCCCATGGTCACTAGTAGCAGTATATAATACCCCCCATGGTCACTAGTAGCAGGGTATAATACCCCCATGGTCACTAGTAGCAGTATATAATACCCCCCATGGTCACTAGTAGCAGTATATAATACCCCCCATGGTAACTAGTAGCAGTATATAATGCCCCCATGGTCACTAGTAGCAGTGTATAATACCCCCATGGTCACTAGTAGCAGTATATAATACCCAACATGGTCACTAGTAGCAGTGTATAATACCCCCCATGGTCACTAGTAGCAGTATATAATGCCCCCCCATTGTCACAAGTAGCAGTGTACAATACACCCATGGTCACTAGTAGCAGTGTATAATACCCCCATGGTCACTAGTAGTAGTATATAATACCCCCCATGGTCACTAGTAGCAGTGTATAATACCCCCATGGTCACTAGTAGAAGTATATAATACCCCACATGGTCACTAGTAGCAGTGTATAATACCCCCCGTGATCACTAGTAGCAGTATATAATGCCCCCCCATTGTCACTAGTAGCAGTGTATAATACCCCCATGGTCACTAGTAGTAGTGTATAATACCCCCCATGGTCACTAGAAGCAGTATATAATACCCCCCTTGGTCACTAGTAGCAGTGTATAATAACCCCCATGGTCACTAGTAGCAGTGTATAATACCCCCCCATGGTCACTAGTAGCAGTGTATAATACCCCCATGGTCACTAGTAGCAGTATTTAATACCCTCCATGGTCACTAGTAGCAGTATTTAATACCCCCATGGTCACTAGTAGCAGTGTATAATACCCCCCATGGTTACTAGTAGCAGTATATAATACCCTCATGGTCACTAAAAGCAGTGTATAATACCCCCTATGGTCACTAGTAGCAGTGTATAATACCCCCCATGGTCACTAGTAGCAGTATATAATACCCCCATGGTCACTAAAAGCAGTGTATAATACCCCCCATGGTTACTAGTAGCAGTATATAATACCCCCATGGTCACTAGGAGCAGTGTATAATACCCCCTCTGGTCACTAGTAGCAGTGTATAATACCCCCCATGGTCACTAGTAGCAGTGTATAATACCCCCCCCCAAGGTCACTAGTAGCAGTGTATAATACCCCCCATGGTCACTAAAATCAGTGTATAATACCCTCCATGGTCACTAGTAGCAGTGTATAATACCCTCCATGGTCACTAGTAGCAGTGTATAATACCCCCATGGTCACTAGTAGCAGTGTATAATACCCCCCATGTCACTAAAAGCAGTGTATAATACCCCCATGGTCACTAGTAGCAGTGTATAATACCCCCATGGTCACTAGTAGCAGTGTATAATACCCCCCATGGTCACTAGTAGCAGTGTATAATACCCCATGGTCACTAGTAGCAGTGTATAATACCCCCATGGTCACTAGTACCAGATTATAATACCCCCATGGTCACTAGTAGCAGTGTATAATTCCCCCCATGGTCACTAGTAGCAGTGTATAATACTCCATGGTCACTAGTAGCAGTGTATAATACCCCCATGGCCACTAGTACCAGAGTATAATACCCCCATGGTCACTAGTAGCAGTGTATAATACCCCCCATGGTCACTAAAAGCAGTGTATAATACCTCCCCTGGTCACTAGTAGCAGTGTATAATACCCCCCATGGTCACTAGTAGCAGTGTATAATAGCCCCATAGTCACTAAAAGCAGTGTATAAAACCCCCAATGGTCACTAGTAGCAGTGTATAATACCCCCTATCGTCACTAGTAGCAGTGTATAATACCCCCATGGTCACTAAAAGCAGTGTATAATACCGCCCTTGGTCACTAGTAGCAGTATATAATACCCCCATGGTCACTAGTAGCAGAATTTATTACCCCCCATGGTCACTAGTAGCAGTGTATAATACCCCCTATGGTCACTAGTAGCAGTGTATAATACCCCCATGGTCACTAAAAGCAGTGTATAATACCCCCTCTTGGTTACTAGTAGCAGTGTATAATACCCCCATGGTAACTAGTAGCAGTATTTAATACCCCCATGGTCACTAGTAGCAGTACTTAATACCCCCCATGGTCAATAGTAGCAGTATATAATACCCCCATGGTCACTAGTAGCAGTGTATAATACACCCCATGGTTACTAGTAGCAGTATATAATACCCCCATGGTCACTAAAAGCAGTGTATAATACCCCCTATGGTCACTAGTAGCAGTGTATAATACCCCCATGGTCACTAGTAGCAGTGTATAATACCCCCATGGTCACTAGTAGCAGTGTATAATACCCCCAATGGTCACTAGTAGCAGTGTATAATACCCCCCATGGTCACTAGTAGCAATATATAATACCCCCCATGGTCACTAGTAGCAGTATATAATACCCCCCCATGGTCACTAGTAGCAGTGTATAATAACCCCCATGGTCACTAGTAGCAGTGTATAATACCCCCCATGGTCACTAGTATAGGTGTTTAACACTCCATGGTCACTAGTAGCAGCGTATAATACCGCCCATGGTCACTAGTAGCAGTGTATAAAACCCCATGGTCACTAGTAGCAATGTATAATACCACCCATGGTCACTAGTATAGGTGTATAACACTCCATGGTCACCAGTAGCAGTGTATAATACCCCATGGTCACTATTAGCAGTGTATAATACCCCCATGGTTACTAGTAGCAGTGTATATTACCCCCCATGGTCACCAGTAGCAGTGTATAATACCCCATGGTCACTAGTAGCACTGTATAATACCCCATGGTCACTGGTAGCAGTGTATAATACCCCATGGTTACTAGTAGCAGTGTATAATACCCCATGGTTACTAGTAGCAGTGTATAATACCCCCATGGTTACTAGTAGCAGTATATAATACCCCACGGTTTCTAGTAGCAGTGTATAATACCCCATGGTTACTAGTAGCAGAGTATAATACCCCATGGTTACTAGTAGCAGTGTATAATACCCCCCATGGTCACTAGTTGCAGTATATAATACCCCCCATGGTCACTAGTAGCAGTGTATAATACCCCATGGTCACTTGTATAGGTGTATAACACTCCATGGTCACCAGTAGCAGTGTATAATACCCCATGGTCACTAGTAGCAGTGTATAATACTCCATGGTTATTAGTAACAGTGTATAACACCCTATGGTTACTAGTAGCAGTGCATAATACCCCCATGGTTACTAGTAGCAGTATATAATACGCCATGGTTACTAGTAGCAGTATATAATACCCCCATGGTCACTAGTAGCAGTATATAATACCCCCCATGGTCAATAGTAGCAGTATATAATACCCCCATGGTCACTAGTAGCAGTATATAATACCCCCATGGTCACTAAGAGCAGTGTATAATACCCCCTATGGTCACTAGTAGCAGTGTATATTACCCCCCATGGTCACTAGTAGCAGTGTATAATACACCCCCCAAGGTCACTAGTAGCAGTGTATAATACCCCCCATGGTCACTAAAATCAGTGTATAATACCTTCCATGGTCACTAGTAGCAGTGTATAATACCCTCCATGGTCACTAGAAGCAGTGTATAATACCCCCCATGTCACTAAAAGCAGTGTATAATACCCCCATGGTCACTAGTAGCAGTGTATAATACCCCCCATGTCACTAAAAGCAGTGTATAATACCCCCATGGTCACTAGTAGCAGTGTATAATACCCCCCATGGTCACTAGTAGCAGTGTATAATACCCCCCATGGTCACTAGTAGCAGTGTATAATACCCCATGGTCACTAGAAGCAGTGTATAATACCCCCATGGTCACTAGTACCAGAGTATAATACTCCCATGGTCACTAGTAGCAGTGTATAATACCCCCCATGGTCACTAGTAGCAGTGTATAATACCCCATGGTCACTAGTAGCAGTGTATAATACCCCATGGTCACTAGTACCAGAGTATAATACCCCCATGGTCACTAGTAGCAGTGTATCATACCCCCCATGGTCACTAAAAGCAGTGTATAATACCTCCCCTGGTCACTAGTAGCAGTGTATAATACCCCCCATTGTCACTAAAAGCAGTGTATAATACCCCCATGGTCACTAGTAGCAGTGTATAATACCCCCCATGGTCACTAGTAGCAGTGTATAATACCCCCCATGGTCACTAGTAGCAGTGTTTAATAGCCCCATAGTCACTAAAAGCAGTGTATAAAACCCCCAACGGTCACTAGTAGCAGTGTATAATACCCCCTATGGTCACTAGTAGCAGTGTATAATACCCATATGGTCACTAAAAGCAGTGTATAATACCCCCCTTGGTCACTAGTAGCAGTGTATAATACCCCCATGGTCACTAGTAGCAGTATTTAATACCCCCCATGGTCACTAGTAACAGTACTTAATACCCCCCATGGTCAATAGTAGCAGTATATAATACCCCCATGGTCACTAGTAGCAGTGTATAATACCCCCCATGGTTACTAGTAGCAGTATATAATACCCCCATGGTCACTAAAAGCAGTGTATAATACCCCCTATGGTCACTAGTAGCAGTGTATAATACCCCCATGGTCACTAGTAGCAGTGTATAGTACCCCCCCCCCCCATGGTCACTAGTAGCAGTGTATAATACCCCCCATGGTCACTAAAATCAGTGTATAATACCCTCCATGGTCACTAGTAGCAGTGTATAATACCCCCCATGGTCACTAGTAGCAGTGTATAATACCCCATGGTCACTACTAGCAGTGTATAATAACCCCCATGGTCACTAGTAGCAGTGTATAATTCGCCCGATTGTCACTAGTAGCAGTGTATAATACCCCATGGTCACTAGTAGCAGTGTATAATACCCCCATGGTCACTAGTAGCAGTATATAATACCCCCATGGTCACTAGTAGCAGTATATAATACCCCCATGGTCACTAAGAGCAGTGTATAATACCCCCTATGGTCACTAGTAGCAGTGTATATTACCCCCCATGGTCACTAGTAGCAGTGTATAATACACCCCCCAAGGTCACTAGTAGCAGTGTATAATACCCCCCATGGTCACTAAAATCAGTGTATAATACCTTCCATGGTCACTAGTGGCAGTGTATAATACCCTCCATGGTCACTAGAAGCAGTGTATAATGGTCACTACCATTATCACTGGCCAGTGTATAATGGTCAGTATATAATACCCCCATGGTCACTACTACTACTGCTACTATGGTCACTAGTAGCAGTGTATAATACCCCCATGGTCACTAGTAGCAGTGTATAGTACCCCCCCCCCCCATGGTCACTAGTAGCAGTGTATAATACCCCCCATGGTCACTAAAATCAGTGTATAATACCCTCCATGGTCACTAGTAGCAGTGTATAATACCCCCCATGGTCACTAGTAGCAGTGTATAATACCCCATGGTCACTAGTAGCAGTGTATAATAACCCCCATGGTCACTAGTAGCAGTGTATAATTCGCCCGATTGTCACTAGTAGCAGTGTATAATACCCCATGGTCACTAGTAGCAGTGTATAATACCCCCATGGTCACTAGTAGCAGTGTATAATACCCCCATGGTCACTAGTAGCAATGTATAATACCCCCCATGGTCACTACAAGCAGTGTATAATACCCCCCATGGTCACTAGTAGCAGTGTATAATACCCCCCATGGTCACTAGTGGCAGTGTATAATACCCCATGGTCACTAGTAGCAGTGTATAATACCCCCCATGGTCACTAGTAGCAGTGTATAATACGCCCCATGGTCACTAGTAGCAGTGTATAATACCCCATGGTCACTAGTAGCAGTGTATAATACCCCCATGGTCACTAGTACCAGAGTATAATACCCCCATTGTCACAATTAGCAGTGTATAATACCCCCCATGGTCACTAGTAGCAATATATAATACCCCGCATGGTCACTAGTAGCAGTGTATAATACCCCCCAAGGTCACTAGTAGCAGTGTATAATACCCCCCATGGTCACTAGTAGCAGTGTATAATACCCCCCATGGTCACTAGTAGCAGTGTATAATACCCCCAATGGTCACTAGTAGCAGTGTATAATACCCCCAATGGTCACTAGTAGCAGTGTATAATACCCCCCATGGTCACTAGTAGCAATATATAATACCCCCCATGGTCACTAGTAGCAGTATATAGTACCCCCCATGGTCACTAGTAGCAGTATATAATACCCCCCATGGTAACTAGTAGCAGTATATAATGCCCCCATGGTCACTAGTAGCAGTGTATAATACCCCCATGGTCACTAGTAGCAGTGTATAATACCCCCATGGTCACTAGTAGAAGTATATAATACCCAACATGGTCACTTGTAGCAGTGTATAATACCCCCCATGGTCACTAGTAGCAGTATATAATGCCCCCCCATTGTCACAAGTAGCAGTGTATAATACACCCATGGTCACTAGTAGCAGTGTATAGTACCCCCCCCCCATGGTCACTAGTAGCAGTGTATAATACCCCCCATGGTCACTAAAATCAGTGTATAATACCCTCCATGGTCACTAGTAGCAGTGAATAATACCCCCATGGTCACTAGTAGCAGTGTATAGTACCCCCCCCCCCATGGTCACTAGTAGCAGTGTATAATACCCCCCATGGTCACTAAAATCAGTGTATAATACCCTCCATGGTCACTAGTAGCAGTGTATAATACCCCCCATGGTCACTAGTAGCAGTGTATAATACCCCATGGTCACTACTAGCAGTGTATAATAACCCCCATGGTCACTAGTAGCAGTGTATAATTCGCCCGATTGTCACTAGTAGCAGGGTATAATACCCCATGGTCACTAGTAGCAGTGTATAATACCCCCATGGTCACTAGTAGCAGTATATAATACCCCCATGGTCACTAGTAGCAGTATATAATACCCCCATGGTCACTAAGAGCAGTGTATAATACCCCCTATGGTCACTAGTAGCAGTGTATAATACCCCCAATGGTCACTAGTAGCAGTGTATAATACCCCCCATGGTCACTAGTAGCAATATATAATACCCCCCATGGTCACTAGTAGCAGTATATAGTACCCCCCATGGTCACTAGTAGCAGTATATAATACCCCCCATGGTAACTAGTAGCAGTATATAATGCCCCCATGGTCACTAGTAGCAGTGTATAATACCCCCATGGTCACTAGTAGCAGTGTATAATACCCCCATGGTCACTAGTAGAAGTATATAATACCCAACATGGTCACTTGTAGCAGTGTATAATACCCCCCATGGTCACTAGTAGCAGTATATAATGCCCCCCCATTGTCACAAGTAGCAGTGTATAATACACCCATGGTCACTAGTAGCAGTGTATAGTACCCCCCCCCCATGGTCACTAGTAGCAGTGTATAATACCCCCCATGGTCACTAAAATCAGTGTATAATACCCTCCATGGTCACTAGTAGCAGTGTATAATACCCCCATGGTCACTAGTAGCAGTGTATAGTACCCCCCCCCATGGTCACTAGTAGCAGTGTATAATACCCCCCATGGTCACTAAAATCAGTGTATAATACCCTCCATGGTCACTAGTAGCAGTGTATAATACCCCCCATGGTCACTAGTAGCAGTGTATAATACCCCATGGTCACTACTAGCAGTGTATAATAACCCCCATGGTCACTAGTAGCAGTGTATAATTCGCCCGATTGTCACTAGTAGCAGTGTATAATACCCCATGGTCACTAGTAGCAGTGTATAATACCCCCATGGTCACTAGTAGCAGTATATAATACCCCCATGGTCACTAGTAGCAGTATATAATACCCCCATGGTCACTAAGAGCAGTGTATAATACCCCCTATGGTCACTAGTAGCAGTGTATATTACCCCCCATGGTCACTAGTAGCAGTGTATAATACACCCCCCAAGGTCACTAGTAGCAGTGTATAATACCCCCCATGGTCACTAAAATCAGTGTATAATACCTTCCATGGTCACTAGTGGCAGTGTATAATACCCTCCATGGTCACTAGAAGCAGTGTATAATGGTCACTACCATTATCACTGGCCAGTGTATAATGGTCAGTATATAATACCCCCATGGTCACTACTACTACTGCTACTATGGTCACTAGTAGCAGTGTATAATACCCCCATGGTCACTAGTAGCAGTGTATAGTACCCCCCCCCCCCCCATGGTCACTAGTAGCAGTGTATAATACCCCCCATGGTCACTAAAATCAGTGTATAATACCCTCCATGGTCACTAGTAGCAGTGTATAATACCCCCCATGGTCACTAGTAGCAGTGTATAATACCCCATGGTCACTAGTAGCAGTGTATAATAACCCCCATGGTCACTAGTAGCAGTGTATAATTCGCCCGATTGTCACTAGTAGCAGTGTATAATACCCCATGGTCACTAGTAGCAGTGTATAATACCCCCATGGTCACTAGTAGCAGTGTATAATACCCCCATGGTCACTAGTAGCAATGTATAATACCCCCCATGGTCACTACAAGCAGTGTATAATACCCCCCATGGTCACTAGTAGCAGTGTATAATACCCCCCATGGTCACTAGTGGCAGTGTATAATACCCCATGGTCACTAGTAGCAGTGTATAATACCCCCCATGGTCACTAGTAGCAGTGTATAATACGCCCCATGGTCACTAGTAGCAGTGTATAATACCCCATGGTCACTAGTAGCAGTGTATAATACCCCCATGGTCACTAGTACCAGAGTATAATACCCCCATTGTCACAATTAGCAGTGTATAATACCCCCATGGTCACTAGTAGCAATATATAATACCCCGCATGGTCACTAGTAGCAGTGTATAATACCCCCCATGGTCACTAGTAGCAGTGTATAATACCCCCCATGGTCACTAGTAGCAGTGTATAATACCCCCCATGGTCACTAGTAGCAGTGTATAATACCCCCAATGGTCACTAGTAGCAGTGTATAATACCCCCAATGGTCACTAGTAGCAGTGTATAATACCCCCCATGGTCACTAGTAGCAATATATAATACCCCCCATGGTCACTAGTAGCAGTATATAGTACCCCCCATGGTCACTAGTAGCAGTATATAATACCCCCCATGGTAACTAGTAGCAGTATATAATGCCCCCATGGTCACTAGTAGCAGTGTATAATACCCCCATGGTCACTAGTAGCAGTGTATAATACCCCCATGGTCACTAGTAGAAGTATATAATACCCAACATGGTCACTTGTAGCAGTGTATAATACCCCCCATGGTCACTAGTAGCAGTATATAATGCCCCCCCATTGTCACAAGTAGCAGTGTATAATACCCCCATGGTCACTAGTAGCAGTATATAATACCCCCCATGGTCACTAGTAGCATTGTATAATACCCCCATGGTCACTAGTTGCAGTATATAATACCCCACATGGTCACTAGTAGCAGTGTATAATACCCCCCATGGTCACTAGTAGCAGTATATAATGCCCCCCCCATTGTCACTAGTAGCAGTGTATAATACCCCCAAGGTCACTACTAGTAGTGTATAATACCCCCCATGGTCACTAGAAGCAGTATTTAATACCCCCCTTGGTCACTAGTAGCAGTGTATAATAACCCCCATGGTCACTAGTAGCAGTGTATAATACCCCCCCATGGTCACTAGTAGCAGTGTATAATACCCCCATGGTCACAAGTAGCAGTATTTAATACCCTCCATGGTCACTAGTAGCAGTATATAATACCCCCATGGTCACTAGTAGCAGTGTATAATACCCCCCATTGTCACTAGAAGAAGTATAAAATACCCCCCCCATGGTCACTAGTAGCAGTATATAATACCCCCCATGGTCACTAGTAGCAGTATATAATACCCCCATGGTCACTAGTAGCAGTGTATAATACCCCCATGGTCACTAGTAGCAGTATATAATACCCCCCATGGTCACTAGTAGCAGTGTATAATACCCCCCATGGTCACTAGTAGCAGTGTATAATACCCCCCATGGTCACTAGTAGCAGTATATAATACCCCCCATGGTCACTAGTAGCAGTTTATAATACCCCCCATGGTCACTAGTAGCAGCATATAATACCCCCCATGGTCACTAGTAGCAGTATATAATAACCCCCATGGTAACTAGTAGCAGTATATAATAATCCCCATGGTCACTAGTAGCAGTATATAATACCCTCCATGGTCACTAGTAGCAGTATATAATACCCCCCATGGTCACTAGTAACAGTGTATAATACCCCCCATGGTCACTAGTAGCATTGTATAATACCCTCCTTGGTCACTAGTAGCAGTGTATAATACCCCCCATGGTCTTTAGTAGCAATGTATAATACCCCCCATGGTCACTAGTAGCAGTATATAATACCCCCCATGGTCACTAGTAGCAGGGTATAATACCCCCCATGGTCACTAGTAGCAGTATATAATACCCCCCATGGTCACTAGTAGCAGTATATAATACCCCCCATGGTAACTAGTAGCAGTATATAATGCCCCCATGGTCACTTGTAGCAGTGTATAATACCCCCATGGTCACTAGTAGCAGTATATAATACCCAACATGGTCACTAGTAGCAGTGTATAATACCCCCCATGGTCACTAGTAGCAGTATATAATGCCCCCCCATTGTCACAAGTAGCAGTGTACAATACACCCATGGTCACTAGTAGCAGTGTATAATACCCCCATGGTCACTAGTAGTAGTATATAATACCCCCCATGGTCACTAGTAGCAGTGTATAATACCCCCATGGTCACTAGTAGAAGTATATAATACCCCACATGGTCACTAGTAGCAGTGTATAATACCCCCCGTGGTCACTAGTAGCAGTATATAATGCCCCCCCATTGTCACTAGAAGCAGTGTATAATACCCCCATGGTCACTAGTAGTAGTGTATAATACCCCCCATGGTCACTAGAAGCAGTATATAATACCCCCCTTGGTCACTAGTAGCAGTGTATAATAACCCCCATGGTCACTAGTAGCAGTGTATAATACCCCCCCATGGTCACTAGTAGCAGTGTATAATACCCCCATGGTCACTAGTAGCAGTATTTAATACCCTCCATGGTCACTAGTAGCAGTATTTAATACCCCCATGGTCACTAGTAGCAGTGTATAATACCCCCCCATGGTTACTAGTAGCAGTATATAATACCCTCATGGTCACTAAAAGCCGTGTATAATACCCCCTATGGTCACTAGTAGCAGTGTATAATACCCCCCATGGTCACTAGTAGCAGTATATAATACCCCCATGGTCACTAAAAGCAGTGTATAATACCCCCCATGGTTACTAGTAGCAGTATATAATACCCCCATGGTCACTAGGAGCAGTGTATAATACCCCCTCTGGTCACTAGTAGCAGTGTATAATACCCCCCATGGTCACTAGTAGCAGTGTATAATACCCCCCCCCCAAGGTCACTAGTAGCAGTGTATAATACCCCCCATGGTCACAAAAATCAGTGTATAATACCCTCCATGGTCACTAGTAGCAGTGTATAATACCCTCCATGGTCACTAGTAGCAGTGTATAATACCCCCATGGTCACTAGTAGCAGTGTATAATACCCCCCATGTCACTAAAAGCAGTGTATAATACCCCCATGGTCACTAGTAGCAGTGTATAATACCCCCATGGTCACTAGTAGCAGTGTATAATACCCCCCATGGTCACTAGTAGCAGTGTATAATACCCCATGGTCACTAGTAGCAGTGTATAATACCCCCATGGTCACTAGTACCAGATTATAATACCCCCATGGTCACTAGTAGCAGTGTATAATACCCCCCATGGTCACTAGTAGCAGTGTATAATACCCCATGGTTACTAGTAGCAGTGTATAATACCCCCATGGCCACTAGTACCAGAGTATAATACCCCCATGGTCACTAGTAGCAGTGTATAATACCCCCCATGGTCACTAAAAGCAGTGTATAATACCTCCCCTGGTCACTAGTAGCAGTGTATAATACCCCCCATGGTCACTAGTAGCAGTGTATAATAGCCCCATAGTCACTAAAAGCAGTGTATAAAACCCCCAATGGTCACTAGTAGCAGTGTATAATACCCCCTATGGTCACTAGTAGCAGTGTATAATACCCCCATGGTCACTAAAAGCAGTGTAAAATACCGCCCTTGGTCACTAGTAGCAGTATATAATACCCCCATGGTCACTAGTAGCAGAATTTAATACCCCCCATGGTCACTAGTAGCAGTGTATAATACCCCCTATGGTCACTAGTAGCAGTGTATAATACCCCCATGGTCACTAAAAGCAGTGTATAATACCCCCTCTTGGTTACTAGTAGCAGTGTATAATACCCCCATGGTAACTAGTAGCAGTATTTAATACCCCCATGGTCACTAGTAGCAGTACTTAATACCCCCCATGGTCAATAGTAGCAGTATATAATACCCCCATGGTCACTAGTAGCAGTGTATAATACACCCCATGGTTACTAGTAGCAGTATATAATACCCCCATGGTCACTAAAAGCAGTGTATAATACCCCCTATGGTCACTAGTAGCAGTGTATAATACCCCCATGGTCACTAGTAGCAGTGTATAGTACCCCCCATGGTCACTAGTAGCAGTGTATAATACCCCCATGGTCACTAGTAGCAGTGTATAATACCCCCAATGGTCACTAGTAGCAGTGTATAATACCCCCCATGGTCACTAGTAGCAATATATAATACCCCCCATGGTCACTAGTAGCAGTATATAATACCCCCCCATGGTCACTAGTAGCAGTGTATAATAACCCTAATGGTCACTAGTAGCAGTGTATAATACCCCCCATGGTCACTAGTATAGGTGTTTAACACTCCATGGTCACTAGTAGCAGTGTATAATACCCCCCATGGTCACTAGTAGCAATATATAATACCCCCCATGGTCACTAGTAGCAGTATATAATACCCCCCCATGGTCACTAGTAGCAGTGTATAATAACCCTAATGGTCACTAGTAGCAATGTATAATACCACCCATGGTCACTAGTATAGGTGTATAACACTCCATGGTCACCAGTAGCAGTGTATAATACCCCATGGTCACTATTAGCAGTGTATAATACCCCCATGGTTACTAGTAGCAGTGTATATTACCCCCCATGGTCACCAGTAGCAGTGTATAATACCCCATGGTCACTAGTAGCACTGTATAATACCCCATGGTCACTGGTAGCAGTGTATAATACCCCATGGTTACTAGTAGCAGTGTATAATACCCCATGGTTACTAGTAGCAGTGTATAATACCCCCATGGTTACTAGGAGCAGTATATAATACCCCACGGTTTCTAGTAGCAGTGTATAATACCCCATGGTTACTAGTAGCAGAGTATAATACCCCATGGTTACTAGTAGCAGTGTATAATACCCCCCATGGTCACTAGTTGCAGTATATAATACCCCCCATGGTCACTAGTAGCAGTGTATAATACCCCATGGTCACTAGTATAGGTGTATAACACTCCATGGTCACCAGTAGCAGTGTATAATACCCCATGGTCACTAGTAGCAGTGTATAATACTCCATGGTTATTAGTAACAGTGTATAACACCCTATGGTTACTAGTAGCAGTGCATAATACCCCCATGGTTACTAGTAGCAGTATATAATACGCCATGGTTACTAGTAGCAGTATATAATACCCCCATGGTCACTAGTAGCAGTATATAATACCCCCATGGTCAATAGTAGCAGTATATAATACCCCCATGGTCACTAGTAGCAGTATATAATACCCCCATGGTCACTAAGAGCAGTGTATAATACCCCCTATGGTCACTAGTAGCAGTGTATATTACCCCCCATGGTCACTAGTAGCAGTGTATAATACACCCCCCAAGGTCACTAGTAGCAGTGTATAATACCCCCCATGGTCACTAAAATCAGTGTATAATACCTTCCATGGTCACTAGTAGCAGTGTATAATACCCTCCATGGTCACTAGAAGCAGTGTATAATACCCCCCATGTCACTAAAAGCAGTGTATAATACCCCCATGGTCACTAGTAGCAGTGTATAATACCCCCCATGTCACTAAAAGCAGTGTATAATACCCCCATGGTCACTAGTAGCAGTGTATAATACCCCCCATGGTCACTAGTAGCAGTGTATAATACCCCCCATGGTCACTAGTAGCAGTGTATAATACCCCATGGTCACTAGAAGCAGTGTATAATACCCCCATGGTCACTAGTACCAGAGTATAATACTCCCATGGTCACTAGTAGCAGTGTATAATACCCCCCATGGTCACTAGTAGCAGTGTATAATACCCCATGGTCACTAGTAGCAGTATATAATACCCCATGGTCACTAGTACCAGAGTATAATACCCCCATGGTCACTAGTAGCAGTGTATCATACCCCCCATGGTCACTAAAAGCAGTGTATAATACCTCCCTGGTCACTAGTAGCAGTGTATAATACCCCCCATTGTCACTAAAAGCAGTGTATAATACCCCCATGGTCACTAGTAGCAGTGTATAATACCCCCCATGGTCACTAGTAGCAGTGTATAATACCCCCCATGGTCACTAGTAGCAGTGTTTAATAGCCCCATAGTCACTAAAAGCAGTGTATAAAACCCCCAACGGTCACTAGTAGCAGTGTATAATACCCCCTATGGTCACTAGTAGCAGTGTATAATACCCATATGGTCACTAAAAGCAGTGTATAATACCCCCCTTGGTCACTAGTAGCAGTGTATAATACCCCCATGGTCACTAGTAGCAGTATTTAATACCCCCATGGTCACTAGTAACAGTACTTAATACCCCCCATGGTCAATAGTAGCAGTATATAATACCCCCATGGTCACTAGTAGCAGTGTATAATACCCCCCATGGTTACTAGTAGCAGTATATAATACCCCCATGGTCACTAAAAGCAGTGTATAATACCCCCTATGGTCACTAGTAGCAGTGTATAATACCCCCATGGTCACTAGTAGCAGTGTATAGTACCCCCCCCCATGGTCACTAGTAGCAGTGTATAATACCCCCCATGGTCACTAAAATCAGTGTATAATACCCTCCATGGTCACTAGTAGCAGTGTATAATACCCCCCATGGTCACTAGTAGCAGTGTATAATACCCCATGGTCACTAGTAGCAGTGTATAATAACCCCCATGGTCACTAGTAGCAGTGTATAATTCGCCCCATGGTCACTAGTAGCAGTGTATAATACCCCATGGTCACTAGTAGCAGTGTATAATACCCCCATGGTCACTAGTAGCAGTGTATAATACCCCCATGGTCACTAGTAGCAATGTATAATACCCCCCATGGTCACTACAAGCAGTGTATAATACCCCCCATGGTCACTAGTAGCAGTGTATAATACCCCCCATGGTCACTAGTGGCAGTGTATAATACCCCATGGTCACTAGTAGCAGTGTATAATACCCCCCATGGTCACTAGTAGCAGTGTATAATACGCCCCATGGTCACTAGTAGCAGTGTATAATACCCCATGGTCACTAGTAGCAGTGTATAATACCCCCATGGTCACTAGTACCAGAGTATAATACCCCCATTGTCACAATTAGCAGTGTATAATACCCCCCATGGTCACTAGTAGCAATATATAATACCCCGCATGGTCACTAGTAGCAGTGTATAATACCCCCCATGGTCACTAGTAGCAGTGTATAATACCCCCCATGGTCACTAGTAGCAGTGTATAATACCCCCCATGGTCACTAGTAGCAGTGTATAATACCCCCAATGGTCACTAGTAGCAGTGTATAATACCCCCCATGGTCACTAGTAGCAATATATAATACCCCCCATGGTCACTAGTAGCAGTATATAATACCCCCCCATGGTCACTAGTAGCAGTGTATAATACCCCCCATGGTCACTAGTAGCAGTGTATAATACCCCCCATGGTCACTAGTATAGGTGTTTAACACTCCATGGTCACTAGTAGCAGTGTATATTACCGCCCATGGTCACTAGTAGCAGTGTATAAAACCCCATGGTCACTAGTAGCAATGTATAATACCACCCAAGGTCACTAATATAGGTGTATAACACTCCATGGTCACCAGTAGCAGTGTATAATACCCCCCATGGTTACTAGTAGCAGTGTATATTACCCCCCATGGTCACCAGTAGCAGTGAATAATACCCCATGGTCACTAGTAGCACTGTATAATACCCAATGGTCACTGGTAGCAGTGTATAATACCCCATGGTTACTAGTAGCAGTGTATAATACCCCATGGTTACTAGTAGCAGTGTATAATACCCCCATGGTTACTTGTAGCAGTATATAATACCCCACGGTTTCTATTAGCAGTGTATAATACCCCATGGTTACTAGTAGCAGAGTATAATACCCCATGGTTACTAGTAGCAGTGTATAATACCCCCCATGGTCACTAGTAGCAGTATATAACACCCCCCATGGTCACTAGAAGCAGTGTATAATACCCCATGGTCACTAGTATAGGTGTATAACACTCCATGGTCACCAGTAGCAGTGTATAATACCCCATGGTCACTAGTAGCAGTGTATAATACTCCATGGTTATTAGTAACAGTGTATAACACCCTATGGTTACTAGTAGCAGTGCATAATACCCCCATGATTACTAGTAGCAGTATATAATACGCCATGGTTACTAGTAGCAGTATATAATACCCCCATGGTCACTAGTAGCAGTATATAATACCCCCCATGGTCAATAGTAGCAGTATATAATACCCCCATGGTCACTAGTAGCAGTATATAATACCCCCCATGGTCACTAGTAGCAGTATATAATACCCCCCATTGTCACTAGTAGAAGTATATAATACCCCCCATTGTCACTAGTAGAAGTATATAATACCCCCCCATGGTCACTAGTAGCAGTATATAATACCCTCCATGGTCACTAGTAGCAGTGTATAATACCCCCCATGGTCACTAGTAGCAGTATATAGTACCCCCCCTGGTCACTAGTAGCAATATATATTACCCCCCATGTTCACTAGTAGCATTGTATAATACCCCCCATGGTCACTAGTAGCAGTGTATAATACCCCCCATGGTCACTAGTAGCAGTGTATAATACCCCCCATGGTCACTAGTAGCAGTATATAATACCCCCCATGGTCACTAGTAGCAGTGTATAATACCCCCATGGTCACTAGTAGCAGTATTTAATACCCCCCATGGTCACTAGTAGCAGTATATAATACCCCCATGGTCACTAGTAGCAGTGTATAATACCCCCCATGGTTACTAGTAGCAGTATATAATGCCCCCATGGTCACTAGTAGCAGTGTATAATACACCCCATGGTCACTAAAAGCAGTGTATAATACCCCCCATGGTCACTAGTAGCAGTGTATAATACACCCATGGTCACTAGTAGCAGTATATAATACCCCCATTGTCACTAGTAGCAGTATATAATACCCCCATGGTAACTAGTAGCAGTATAAAATAACCCCCATGGTCACTAGTAGCAGTATATAATACCCCCCCATGGTCACTAGTAGCAGTATATAATACCCCCCATGGTCACTAGTAGCAGTATATAATTCCCCCATGGTCACTAGTAGCAGTAAATAATACCCCCATTGTCACTAGTAGAAGTATATAATACCCCCCATGGTCACTAGTAGCAGTATATAATACTCCCCATGGTCACTAGTAGCAGTATATAATACCCCCATGGTCACTAGTAGCAGTGTATAATACCCTCCATGGTTACTAGTAGCAGTATATAATGCCCCCATAGTCACTAGTAGCAGTGTTTAATACCCCCATGGTCACTAGTAGCAGTGTATAATACCCCCCATGGTCACTAGTAGCAGTGCATAATACCCCCCATGGTTACTAGTAGCAGTATATAATGCCCCCATGGTCACTATTAGCAGTGTATAATACCCCCCATGGTCACTACAAGCAGTGTATAATACCCCCCATGGTCACTAGTAGCAGTGTTTAATACCCCCATGGTCACTAGTAGCAGTGTATACTACCCCCCCATGGTCACAAGTAGCATTGTATAATACCCCCCATGGTCACTAAAAGCAGTGTATAATACCCCCCATGGTCACTAGTGACAGTGTATAATACCCCCCATGGTCACTAGTAGCAGTGTATAATACCCCATGGTCACTAGTAGCAGTGTATAATACATTCATGGTCACTAGTAGCAGAGTATAATACCCACATGGTCACTAGTAGCAGTGTATAATACCCCCCATGGTCACAAGTAGCAGTGTATAATACCCCCCATGGTCACTAGTAGCAGTGTATAATAGCCCCATGGTCACTAAAAGCAGTGTATAATACCCCCATGGTCACTAGTAGCAGTGTATAATACACCCATGATCACTAGTAGCAGTATATAATACCCCCCATGGTCACTAGTAGCAGTGTATAATACCCCCATGGTCACTAGTAGCACTGTATAATACACCCATGGACACTAGTAGCAGTATAAAATACCCCCCATGGTCACTAGTAGCAGAGTATAATACCCCCTATGGTCACTAGTAGCAGTGTATAATACCCCCATGGTCACTAAAAGCAGTGTATAATACCCCCCATGGTCACTAGTAGCAGAGTATAATACCCCCCATGGTCACTAGAAGCACTGTATAATAGCCCCATGGTCACTAAAAGCAGTGTATAATACACCCATGGTCACTAGTAGCAGTGTATAATACACTCATGGTCACTAGTAGCATTATATAATACCCCCCATGGTCACTAGTAGCTGTGTATAATACCCCCATGGTCACTAGTAGCAGTGTATAATACACCCTTGGTCACTAGTAGCAGTATATAATACCCCCCATGGTCACTATTAGCAGTGTATAATACCCCCATGGTCACTAGTAGCAGTGTATAATACACCCATGGTCACTAGTAGCAGTGTATAATACACCCATGGTCACTAGTAGCAGTATATAATACCCCCCATGGTCACTTGTAGCAGTATATAATACCCCCCATGGTCACTAGTAGCAGTGTATAATACCCCCCATGGTCACTAGTAGCAGTATATAATACCCCCCCCCCATGGTCACTAGTAGCAGTGTATAATACCTCCCATGGTCACTAGTAGCAGTGTATATTACCCCTCATGGTCACTAGTAGCAGTGTATTATACCCCATGGTCAATAGTAGCAGTGTATAATACCCCCCATGGTCACTAGTAGCAGTATATAATACCCCCATGGTCACTAGTAGCAGTGAATAATACCCCCCATGGTCACTAGTAGCAGTGTATAATACCCCCCATGGTCACTAGTAGCAGTGTATAATACCCCCATGGTCACTAGTAGCAGTGTATAATACCCCCCATGGTCACTAGTAGCAGTGTTTAATACCCCCCCATGGTCACTAGTATAGGTGTATAACACTCCATGGTCACTAGTAGCAGTGTATAATACCCCATGGTCACTAGTAGCAGTGTATAATACCCCCATGGTCACTAGTAGCAGTATATAATACCCCCATGGTCATTAGTAGCAGTGTATAATACCTTCATGTTCACTAGTAGCAGTGTATAATACCCCCATGATCACTAGTAGCAGTGTTTAATACCCCATGGTCACTAGTAGCAGTGTATAATACCCCCATGGTCACTAGTAGCAGTGTATAATACCCCCATGGTCACTAGTAGCAGTGTATAATACCCCATGGTTACTAGTAGCAGTGTATAATACCCCCCATGGTCACTAGTAGCAGTGTATAATACCCCCCATGGTCACTAGTAGCAGTGTATAATACCCCCCATGGTCACTACTAGCAGTGTATAATAACCCCCATGGTCACTAGTAGCAGTGTATAATACTCCCCATGGTCACTAGTAGCAGTGTATAATACCCCCCATGGTCACTAGTAGCAGTGCATAATACCCCCCATGGTCACTAGTAGCAGTGTATAATACCCCCCATGGTCACTAGTAGCAGTGTATAATACCCCCCATGGTCACTAGTAGCAGTGTATAATACCCCCCATGGTCACTAGTAGCAGTGTATAATACCCCCCATGGTCACTAGTAGCAGTATATAATACCCCCCATGGTCACTAGTAGCAGTGTATAATACCCCCCATTGTCACTAGAAGAAGTATAAAATACCCCCCCCCATGGTCACTAGTAGCAGTATATAATACCCCCATGGTCACTAGTAGCAGTGTATAATACCCCCCATGGTCACTAGTAGCAGTATATAATACCCCCCATGGTCACTAGTAGCAGTGTATAATACCCCCCATGGTCACTAGTAGCAGTATATAAAACCCCCATGGTCACTAGTAGCAGTGTATAATACCCCCATGGTCACTAGTAGCAGTATTTAATACCCCCCATGGTCACTAGTAGCAGTATATAATACCCCCATGGTCACTAGTAGCAGTGTATAATACCCCCCATGGTTACTAGTAGCAGTATATAATGCCTCCATGGTCACGAGTAGCAGTGTATAATACCCCCCATGGTCACTAGTAGCATTGTATAATACCCCCCTATGGTCACTAGTAGCAGTGTATAATACCCCCCATGGTTACTAGTAGCAGTATATAATGCCCCCATGGTCACTAGTAGCAGTGTATAATACACCCCATGGTCACTAAAAGCAGTGTATAATACCACCCATGGTCACTAGAAGCAGTGTATAATACACCCATGGTCACTAGTAGCAGTATATAATACCCCCATTGTCACTAGTAGCAGTATATAATACCCCCATGGTAACTAGTAGCAGTATATAATAACCCCCATGGTCACTAGTAGCAGTATATAATACCCCCCCATGGTCACTAGTAGCAGTATATAATACCCCCCATGGTCACTAGTAGCAGTATATAATTCCCCCATGGTCACTAGTAGCAGTAAATAATACCCCCATTGTCACTAGTAGAAGTATATAATACCCCCCATGGTCACTAGTAGCAGTATATAATACTCCCCATGGTCACTAGTAGCAGTATATAATACCCCCATGGTCACTAGTAGCAGTGTATAATACCCCCCATGGTTACTAGTAGCAGTATATAATGCCCCCATGGTCACTAGTAGCAGTGTTTAATACCCACATGGTCACTAGTAGCAGTGTATAATACCCCCCATGGTCACTAGTAGCAGTGCATAATACCCCCCTTGGTTACTAGTAGCAGTATATAACGCCCCCATGGTCACTATTAGCAGTGTATAATACCCCCCATGGTCACTAAAAGCAGTGTATAATACCCCCCATGGTCACTAGTAGCAGTGTTTAATACCCCCATGGTCACTAGTAGCAGTGTATACTACCCCCCCATGGTCACTAGTAGCATTGTATAATACCCCCCATGGTCACTAAAAGCAGTGTATAATACCCCCCATGGTCACTAGTGACAGTGTATAATACCCCCTATGGTCACTAGTAGCAGTGTATAATACCCCATGGTCACTAGTAGCAGTGTATAATACCCCCATGGTCACTAGTAGCAGAGTATAATACCCACATGGTCACTAGTAGCAGTGTATAATACCCCCCATGGTCACAAGTAGCAGTGTATAATACCCCCCATGGTCACTAGTAGCAGTGTATAATAGCCCCATGGTCACTAAAAGCAGTGTATAATACCCCCATGGTCACTAGTAGCAGTGTATAATACCCCCCATGGTCACTAGTAGCAGTATATAATACCCCCATGGTCACTAGTAGCAGTGTATAATACCCCCCATGGTCACTAGTAGCAGTGTATAATACCCCCCATGGTCACTAGTAGCAGTGTATAATACCCCCATGGTCACTAGTAGCAGTGTATAATACCCCCCATGGTCACTAGTAGCAGTGTTTAATACCCCCCCATGGTCACTAGTATAGGTGTATAACACTCCATGGTCACTAGTAGCAGTGTATAATACCCCATGGTCACTAGTAGCAGTGTATAATACCCCCCTGGTCACTAGTAGCAGTATATAATACCCCCATGGTCATTAGTAGCAGTGTATAATACCCCCATGTTCACTAGTAGCAGTGTATAATACCCCCATGGTCACTAGTAGCAGTGTTTAATACCCCATGGTCACTAGTAGCAGTGTATAATACCCCCATGGTCACTAGTAGCAGTGTATAATACCCCCATGGTCACTAGTAGCAGTGTATAATACCCCATGGTTACTAGTAGCAGTGTATAATACCCCCCATGGTCACTAGTAGCAGTGTATAATACCCCCCATGGTCACTAGTAGCAGTGTATAATACCCCCCATGGTCACTACTAGCAGTGTATAATAACCCCCATGGTCACTAGTAGCAGTGTATAATACTCCCCATGGTCACTAGTAGCAGTGTATAATACCCCCCATGGTCACTAGTAGCAGAGCATAATACCCCCCATGGTCACTAGTAGCAGTGTATAATACCCCCCATGGTCACTAGTAGCAGTGTATAATACCCCCCATGGTCACTAGTAGCAGTGTATAATACCCCCCATGGTCACTAGTAGCAGTGTATAATACCCCCCATGGTCACTAGTAGCAGTATATAATACCCCCCATGGTCACTAGTAGCAGTGTATAATACCCCCCATTGTCACTAGAAGAAGTATGAAATACCCCCCCCCCCCCCATGGTCACTAGTAGCAGTATATAATACCCCCCATGGTCACTAGTAGCAGTATATAATTCCCCCATGGTCACTAGTAGCAGTGTATAATACCCGCCATGGTCACTAGTAGCAGTATATAATACCCCCCATGGTCACTAGTAGCAGTGTATAATACCCCCCATGGTCACTAGTAGCAGTATATAATACCCCCCATGGTCACTAGTAGCAGTGTATAATACCCCCATGGTCACTAGTAGCAGTATTTAATACCCCCATGGTCACTAGTAGCAGTATATAATACCCCCATGGTCACTAGTAGCAGTGTATAATACCCCCCATGGTTACTAGTAGCAGTATATAATGCCTCCATGGTCACGAGTAGCAGTGTATAATACCCCCCATGGTCACTAGTAGCATTGTATAATACCCCCCTATGGTCACTAGTAGCAGTGTATAATACCCCCCATGGTTACTAGTAGCAGTATATAATGCCCCCATGGTCACTAGTAGCAGTGTATAATACACCCCATGGTCACTAGAAGCAGTGTATAATACACCCATGGTCACTAGTAGCAGTATATAATACCCCCATTGTCACTAGTAGCAGTATATAATACCCCCATGGTAACTAGTAGCAGTATATATTAACCCCCATGGTCACTAGTAGCAGTATATAATACCCCCCCGTGGTCACTAGTAGCAGTATATAATACCCCCCATGGTCACTAGTAGCAGTATATAATTCCCCCATGGTCACTAGTAGCAGTAAATAATACCCCCATTGTCACTAGTAGAAATATATAATACCCCCCATGGTCACTAGTAGCAGTATATAATACTCCCCATGGTCACTAGTAGCAGTATATAATACCCCCATGGTCACTAGTAGCAGTGTATAATACCCCCCATGGTTACTAGTAGCAGTATATAATGCCCCCATGGTCACTAGTAGCAGTGTTTAATACCCACATGGTCACTAGTAGCAGTGTATAATACCCCCCATGGTCACTAGTAGCAGTGCATAATACCCCCCATGGTTACTAGTAGCAGTATATAATGCCCCCATGGTCACGATTAGCAGTGTATAATACCCCCCATGGTCACTAAAAGCAGTGTATAATACCCCCCATGGTCACTAGTAGCAGTGTTTAATACCCCCATGGTCACTAGTAGCAGTGTATACTACCCTCCCATGGTCACTAGTAGCATTGTATAATACCCCCCATGGTCACTAAAAGCAGTGTATAATACCCCCCATGGTCACTAGTGACAGTGTATAATACCCCCCATGGTCACTAGTAGCAGTGTATAATACCCCATGGTCACTAGTAGCAGTGTATAATACCCCCATGGTCACTAGTAGCAGAGTATAATACCCACATGGTCACTAGTAGCAGTGTATAATACCCCCCATGGTCACAAGTAGCAGTGTATAATACCCCCATGGTCACTAGTAGCAGTGTATAATAGCCCCATGGTCACTAAAAGCAGTGTATAATACACCCATGGTCACTAGTAGCAGTATATAATACCCCCCATGGTCACTAGTAGCAGTGTATAATACCCCCATGGTCACTAGTAGCACTGTATAATACACCCATGGACACTAGTAGCAGTATAAAATACCCCCCATGGTCACTAGTAGCAGAGTATAATACCCCCTATGGTCAATAGTAGCAGTGTATAATACCCCCCATGGTCACTAAAAGCAGTGTATAATACCCCCCATGGTCACTAGTAGCAGTGTATAATACCCCCCATGGTCACTAGAAGTACTGTATAATAGCCCCATGGTCACTAAAAGCAGTGTATAATACACCCATGGTCACTAGTAGCAGTGTATAATACACTCATGGTCACTAGTAGCAGTATATAATACCCCCCATGGTCACTAGTAGCAGTGTATAATACCCCCATGGTCACTAGTAGCAGTGTATAATACACCCTTGGTCACTAGTAGCAGTATATAATACCCCCCATGGTCTCTATTAGCAGTGTATAATACCCCCATGGTCACTAGTAGCAGTGTATAATACACCCATGGTCACTAGTAGCAGTGTATAATACACCCATGGTCACTAGTAGCAGTATATAATACCCCCCATGGTCACTAGTAGCAGTATATAATACCCCCCATGGTCACTAGTAGCAGTGTATAATACCCCCCATGGTCACTAGTAGCAGTATATAATACCCCCCCATGGTCACTAGTAGCAGTGTATAATACCTCCCATGGTCACTAGTAGCAGTGTATATTACCCCTCATGGTCACTAGTAGCAGTGTATTATACCCCATGGTCAATAGTAGCAGTGTATAATACCCCCCATGGTCACTAGTAGCAGTATATAATACCCCCATGGTCACTAGTAGCAGTGTATAATACCCCCCATGGTCACTAGTAGCAGTGTATAATACCCCCCATGGTCACTAGTAGCAGTGTATAATACCCCCCATGGTCACTAGTAGCAGTGTATAATACCCCCCATGGTCACTAGTAGCAGTGTTTAATACCCCCCCATGGTCACTAGTATAGGTGTATAACACTCCATGGTCACTAGTAGCAGTGTATATTACCCCATGGTCACTAGTAGCAGTGTATAATACCCCCATGGTCACTAGTAGCAGTGTATAATACCCCCATGGTCACTAGTAGCAGTGTATAATACCCCCATGGTCACTAGTAGCAGTGTATAATACCCCATGGTTACTAGTAGCAGTGTATAATACCCCCCATGGTCACTAGTAGCAGTGTATAATACCCCCCATGGTCACTAGTAGCAGTGTATAATACCCCCCATGGTCACTACTAGCAGTGTATAATAACCCCCATGGTCACTAGTAGCAGTGTATAATACCCCCCATGGTCACTAGTAGCAGTGTATAATACCCCCCATGGTCACTAGTAGCAGTGCATAATACCCCCCATGGTCACTAGTAGCAGTGTATAATACCCCCCATGGTCACTAGTAGCAGTGTATAATACCCCCCATGGTCACTAGTAGCAGTGTATAATACCCCCCATGGTCACTAGTAGCAGTGTATAATACCCCCCATGGTCACTAGTAGCAGTATATAATACCCCCCATGGTCACTAGTAGCAGTGTATAATACCCCCCATTGTCACTAGAAGAAGTATAAAATACCCCCCCCCCATGGTCACTAGTAGCAGTATATAATACCCCCCATGGTCACTAGTAGCAGTATATAATACCCCCATGGTCACTAGTAGCAGTGTATAATACCCCCATGGTCACTAGTAGCAGTATATAATACCCCCCATGGTCACTAGTAGCAGTGTATAATACCCCCCATGGTCACTAGTAGCAGTGTATAATACCCCCCATGGTCACTAGTAGCAGTATATAATACCCCCATGGTCACTAGTAGCAGTATATAATACCCCAATGGTCACTAGTAGCAGTATATAATACCCCCCCATGGTCACTAGTAGCAGTATATAATACCCCCCATGGTCACTAGTAGCAGTGTATAATACCCCCCATTGTCACTAGAAGAAGTATAAAATACCCCCCCCCCATGGTCACTAGTAGCAGTATATAATACCCCCCATGGTCACTAGTAGCAGTATATAATACCCCCATGGTCACTAGTAGCAGTGTATAATACCCCCATGGTCACTAGTAGCAGTATATAAAACCCCCAATGGTCACTAGTAGCAGTGTATAATACTCCCCATGGTCACTAGTAGCAGTGTATAATACCCCCATGGTCACTAGTAGCAGTATATAATACCCCCCATGGTCACTAGTAGCAGTATATAATACCCCCCATGGTCACTAGTAGCAGTATATAATACCCCCCATGGTAACTAGTAGCAGTATATAATAATCCCCATGGTCACTAGTAGCAGTATATAATACCCTCCATGGTCACTAGTAGCAGTATATAATACCCCCCATGGTCACTAGTAGCAGTGTATAATACCCCCCATGGTCACTAGTAGCATTGTATAATACCCCCCTTGGTCACTAGTAGCAGTGTATAATACCCCCCATGGTCACTAGTAGCAATGTATAATACCCCCCATGGTCACTAGTAGCAGTATATAATACCCCCTATGGTCACTAGTAGCAGGGTATAATACCCCCCATGGTCACTAGTAGCAGTATATAATACCCCCATGGTCACTAGTAGCAGTATATAATACCCCCCATGGTAACTAGTAGCAGTATATAATGCCCCCATGGTCACTAGTAGCAGTGTATAATACCCCCATGGTCACTAGTAGAAGTATATAATACCCAACATGGTCACTTGTAGCAGTGTATAATACCCCCCATGGTCACTAGTAGCAGTATATAATGTCCCCCCATTGTCACAAGTAGCAGTGTATAATACACCCATGGTCACTAGTAGCAGTGTATAATACCCCCATGGTCACTAGTAGCAGTATATAATACCCCCCATGGTCACTAGTAGCAGTGTATAATACCCCCATGGTCACTAGTAGCAGTATATAATACCCCACATGGTCACTAGTAGCAGTGTATAATACCCCCCATGGTCACTAGTAGCATTATATAATGCCCCCCTTTGTCACTAGTAGCAGTGTATAATACCCCCATGGTCACTAGTAGTAGTGTATAATACCCCCCATGGTCACTAGAAGCAGTATATAATACCCCCCTTGGTCACTAGTAGCAGTGTATAATAACCCCCATGGTCACTAGTAGCAGTGTATAATACCCCCCCCCATGGTCACTAGTAGCAGTGTATAATACCCCCATGGTCACAAGTAGCAGTATTTAATACCCTCCATGGTCACTAGTAGCAGTATATAATACCCCCATGGTCACTAGTAGCAGTGTATAATACCCCCCATGGTTACTAGTAGCAGTATATAATACCCTCATGGTCACTAAAAGCAGTGTATAATACCCCCTATGGTCACTAGTAGCAGTGTATAATACCCCCCATGGTCACTAGTAGCAGTATATAATACCCCCATGGTCACTAAAAGCAGTGTATAATACCCCCTATGGTCACTAGTAGCAGTGTATAATACCCCCCATTGTCACTAGAAGAAGTATAAAATACCCCCCCCATGGTCACTAGTAGCAGTATATAATACCCCCCATGGTCACTAGTAGCAGTATATAATACCCCCATGGTCACTAGTAGCAGTGTATAATACCCCCATGGTCACTAGTAGCAGTATATAATACCCCCCATGGTCACTAGTCGCAGTGTATAATACCCCCCATGGTCACTAGTAGCAGTGTATAATACCCCCCATGGTCACTAGTAGCAGTATATAATACCCCCCATGGTCACTAGTAGCAGTTTATAATACCCCCCATGGTCACTAGTAGCAGTATATAATACCCCCCATGGTCACTAGTAGCAGTATATAATAACCTCCATGGTAACTAGTAGCAGTATATAATAATCCCCATGGTCACTAGTAGCAGTATATAATACCCTCCATGGTCACTAGTAGCAGTATATAATACCCCCCATGGTCACTAGTAACAGTGTATAATACCCCCCATGGTCACTAGTAGCATTGTATAATACCCTCCTTGGTCACTAGTAGCAGTATATAATACCCTCCTTGGTCACTAGTAGCAGTGTATAATTCCCCCCATGGTCACTAGTAGCAATGTATAATACCCCCCATGGTCACTAGTAGCAGTATATAATACCCCCATGGTCACTAGTAGCAGGGTATAATACCCCCCATGGTCACTAGTAGCAGTATATAATACCCCCCATGGTCACTAGTAGCAGTATATAATACCCCCCATGGTAACTAGTAGCAGTATATAATGCCCCCATGGTCACTAGTAGCAGTGTATAATACCCCCATGGTCACTAGTAGCAGTATATAATACCCAACATGGTCACTAGTAGCATTGTATAATTCCCAACATGGTCACTAGTAGCAGTATATAATACCCAACATGGTCACTAGTAGCAGTGTATAATACCCCCCATGGTCACTAGTAGCAGTATATAATACCCCCCATGGTAACTAGTAGCAGTATATAATACCCCCATGGTCACTAGTAGCAGAATTTAATACCCCCCATGGTCACTAGTAGCAGTGTATAATACCCCCATGGTCACTAGTAGCAGTATATAATACCCCACATGGTCACTAGTAGCAGTGTATAATACCCCCCGTGGTCACTAGTAGCAGTATATAATGCCCCCCCATTGTCACTAGTAGCAGTGTATAATACCCCCATGGTCACTAGTAGTAGTGTATAATACCCCCCATGGTCACTAGAAGCAGTATATAATACCCCCCTTGGTCACTAGTAGCAGTGTATAATAACCCCCATGGTCACTAGTAGCAGTGTATAATACCCCCCCATGGTCACTAGTAGCAGTGTATAATACCCCCATGGTCACTAGTAGCAGTATTTAATACCCTCCATGGTCACTAGTAGCAGTATATAATACCCCCATGGTCACTAGTAGCAGTGTATAATACCCCACATGGTTACTAGTAGCAGTATATAATACCCTCATGGTCACTAAAAGCAGTGTATAATACCCCCTATGGTCACTAGTAGCAGTGTATAATACCCCCCATGGTCACTAGTAGCAGTATATAATACCCCCATGGTCACTAAAAGCAGTGTATAATACCCCCAATGGTTACTAGTAGCAGTATATAATACCCCCATGGTCACTAAGAGCAGTGTATAATACCCCCTCTGGTGACTAGTAGCAGTGTATAATACCCCCCATGGTCACTAGTAGCAGTGTATAATACCCCCCCCCCCAAGGTCACTAGTAGCAGTGTATAATACCCCCCATGGTCACTAAAATCAGTGTATAATACCCTCCATGGTCACTAGTAGCAGTGTATAATACCCTCCATGGTCACTAGTAGCAGTGTATAATACCCCCATGGTCACTAGTAGCAGTGTATAATACCCCCCATGTCACTAAAAGCAGTGTATAATACCCCCATGGTCACTAGTAGCAGTGTATAATACCCCCCATGGTCACTAGTAGCAGTGTATAATACCCCCCATGGTCACTAGTAGCAGTGTATAATACCCCATGGTCACTAGTAGCAGTGTATAATACCCCCATGGTCACTAGTACCAGATTATAATACCCCCATGGTCACTAGTAGCAGTGTATAATACCCCCCCATGGTCACTATTAGCAGTGTATAATACCCCATGGTCACTAGTAGCAGTGTATAATACCCCCATGGTCACTAGTACCAGAGTATAATACCCCCATGGTCACTAGTAGCAGTGTATAATACCCCCCATGGTCACTAAAAGCAGTGTATAATACCTCCCCTGGTCACTAGTAGCAGTGTATAATACCCCCCATGGTCACTAGTAGCAGTGTATAATAGCCCCATAGTCACTAAAAGCAGTCTATAAAACCCCCAATGGTCACTAGTAGCAGTGTATAATACCCCCTATGGTCACTAGTAGCAGTGTATAATACCCCCATGGTCACTAAAAGCAGTGTATAATACCCCCCTTGGTCACTAGTAGCAGTATATAATACCCCCATGATCACTAGTAGCAGAATTTAATACCCCCCATGGTCACTAGTAGCAGTGTATAATACCCCCTATGGTCACTAGTAGCAGTGTATAATACCCCCATGGTCACTAAAAGCAGTGTATAATACCTCCTCTTGGTTACTAGTAGCAGTGTATAATACCCCCATGGTCACTAGTAGCAGTATTTAATACCCCCATGGTCACTAGTAGCAGTACTTAATACCCCCCATGGTCAATAGTAGCAGTATATAATACCCCCATGGTCACTAGTAGCAGTGTATAATACACCCCATGGTTACTAGTAGCAGTATATAATACCCCCATGGTCACTAAAAGCAGTGTATAATACCCCCTATGGTCACTAGTAGCAGTGTATAATACCCCCATGGTCACTAGTAGCAGTGTACAGTACCCCCCCATGGTCACTAGTAGCAGTGTATAATACCCCCCATGGTCACTAAAATCAGTGTATAATACCCTCCATGGTCACTAGTAGCAGTGTATAATACCCCCCATGGTCACTAGTAGCAGTGTATAATACCCCATGGTCACTAGTAGCAGTGTATAATACCCCCCATGGTCACTAGTAGCAGTGTATAATACGCCCCATGGTCACTAGTAGCAGTGTATAATACCCCATGGTCACTAGTAGCAGTGTATAATACCCCAATGGTCACTAGTAGCAGTGTATAATACCCCCATGGTCACTAGTAGCAGTGTATAATACCCCCCATGGTCACTAAAAGCAGTGTATAATACCCCCCATGGTCACTAGTAGCAGTGTATAATACCCCCCATGGTCACTAGTAGCAGTGTATAATACCCCATGGTCACTAGTAGCAGTGTATAATACCCCCATGGTCACTAGTAGCAGTGTATAATACCCCCCATGGTCTCTAGTAGCAGTGTATAATACGCCCCATGGTCACTAGTAGCAGTGTATAATACCACATGGTCACTAGTAACAGTCTATAATACCCCCATGGTCACTAGTACCAGAGTATAATACCCCCATGGTCACAATTAGCAGTGTATAATACCCCCCATGGTCACTAGTAGCAATATATAATACCCCGCATGGTCACTAGTAGCAGTGTATAATACCCCCCATGGTCACTTGTAGCAGTGTATAATACCCCCAATGGTCACTAGTAGCAGTATATAATACCCCCCATGGTCACTAGTAGCAGTGTATAATGCACCCCATGGTCACTAGTAGCAGTGTATAATACCCATCATGGTCACTAGTAGAAGTGTATAATACCCCCAATGGTCACTAGTAGCAGTGTATAATACCCCCAATGGTCAATAGTAGCAATATATAATACCCCCCATGGTCACTAGTAGCAGTATTTAATACCCCCCCATGGTCACTAGTAGCAGTGTATAATACCCCCATGGTCACAAGTAGCAGTGTATAATACCCCCCATGGTCACTAGTAGAAGTGTATAATACCCCCCATGGTCACTAGTATAGGTGTATAACACTCCATGGTCACTAGTAACAGTGTATAATACCGCCCATGGTCACTAGTAGCAGTGTATAAAACCCCAAGGTCACTAGTAGCAATGTATAATACCACCCATGGTCACTAGTATAGGTGTATAACACTCCATGGTCACCAGTAGCAGTGTATAATACCCCATGGTCACTATTAGCAGTGTATAATACCCCCTATGGTTACTAGTAGCATTGTATATTACCCTCCATGGTCACCAGTAGCAGTGTATAATACCCCATGGTCACTAGTAGCACTGTATAATACCCCATGGTCACTGGTAGCAGTGTATAATACCCCATGGTTACTAGTAGCAGTGTATAATACCCCATGGTTACTAGTAGCAGTGTATAATACCCCCATGGTTACTAGTAGCAGTATATAATACCCCACGGTTTCTAGTAGCAGTGTATAATACCCCATGGTTACTAGTAGCAGAGTATATGACCCCATGGTTACTAGTAGCAGTGTATAATACCCCCCATGGTCACTAGTAGCAGTATATAATACCCCCCATAGTCACTAGTAGCAGTGTATAATACCCCATGGTCACTAGTATAGGTGTATAACACTCCATGGTCACCAGTAGCAGTGTATAATACCCCATGGTCACTAGTAGCAGTGTATAATACTCCATGGTTATTAGTGGAAGTGTATAACACCCTATGGTTACTAGTAGCAGTGCATAATACCCCCATGGTTACTAGTAGCAGTATATAATACGCCATGGTTACTAGTAGCAGTATATAATACCCCCATGGTCACTAGTAGCAGTATATAATACCCGCTATGGTCAATAGTAGCGGTATATAATACCCCCATGGTCACTAGTAGCAGTATATAATACCCCCCATGGTCACTAGTAGAAGTATATAATACCCAACATGGTCACTTGTAGCAGTGTATAATACCCCCCATGGTCACTAGTAGCAGTATATAATGTCCCCCCATTGTCACAAGTAGCAGTGTATAATACACCCATGGTCACTAGTAGCAGTGTATAATACCCCCATGGTCACTAGTAGCAGTATATAATACCCCCCATGGTCACTAGTAGCAGTGTATAATACCCCCATGGTCACTAGTAGCAGTATATAATACCCCACATGGTCACTAGTAGCAGTGTATAATACCCCCCATGGTCACTAGTAGCATTATATAATGCCCCCCTTTGTCACTAGTAGCAGTGTATAATACCCCCATGGTCACTAGTAGTAGTGTATAATACCCCCCATGGTCACTAGAAGCAGTATATAATACCCCCCTTGGTCACTAGTAGCAGTGTATAATAACCCCCATGGTCACTAGTAGCAGTGTATAATACCCCCCCATGGTCACTAGTAGCAGTGTATAATACCCCCATGGTCACAAGTAGCAGTATTTAATACCCTCCATGGTCACTAGTAGCAGTATATAATACCCCCATGGTCACTAGTAGCAGTGTATAATACCCCCCATGGTTACTAGTAGCAGTATATAATACCCTCATGGTCACTAAAAGCAGTGTATAATACCCCCTATGGTCACTAGTAGCAGTGTATAATACCCCCCATGGTCACTAGTAGCAGTATATAATACCCCCATGGTCACTAAAAGCAGTGTATAATGCCCCCTATGGTCACTAGTAGCAGTGTATAATACCCCCCATTGTCACTAGAAGAAGTATAAAATACCCCCCCCCATGGTCACTAGTAGCAGTATATAATACCCCCCATGGTCACTAGTAGCAGTATATAATACCCCCATGGTCACTAGTAGCAGTGTATAATACCCCCATGGTCACTAGTAGCAGTATATAATACCCCCCATGGTCACTAGTCGCAGTGTATAATACCCCCCATGGTCACTAGTAGCAGTGTATAATACCCCCCATGGTCACTAGTAGCAGTATATAATACCCCCCATGGTCACTAGTAGCAGTTTATAATACCCCCCATGGTCACTAGTAGCAGTATATAATACCCCCCATGGTCACTAGTAGCAGTATATAATAACCCCCATGGTAACTAGTAGCAGTATATAATAATCCCCATGGTCACTAGTAGCAGTATATAATACCCTCCATGGTCACTAGTAGCAGTATATAATACCCCCCATGGTCACTAGTAACAGTGTATAATACCCCCCATGGTCACTAGTAGCATTGTATAATACCCTCCTTGGTCACTAGTAGCAGTGTATAATACCCTCCTTGGTCACTAGTAGCAGTGTATAATTCCCCCCATGGTCACTAGTAGCAATGTATAATACCCCCCATGGTCACTAGTAGCAGTATATAATACCCCCATGGTCACTAGTAGCAGGGTATAATACCCCCCATGGTCACTAGTAGCAGTATATAATACCCCCCATGGTCACTAGTAGCAGTATATAATACCCCCCATGGTAACTAGTAGCAGTATATAATGCCCCCATGGTCACTAGTAGCAGTGTATAATACCCCCATGGTCACTAGTAGCAGTATATAATACCCAACATGGTCACTAGTAGCAGTGTATAATTCCCAACATGGTCACTAGTAGCAGTATATAATACCCAACATGGTCACTAGTAGCAGTGTATAATACCCCCCATGGTCACTAGTAGCAGTATATAATACCCCCCATGGTAACTAGTAGCAGTATATAATACCCCCATGGTCACTAGTAGCAGAATTTAATACCCCCCATGGTCACTAGTAGCAGTGTATAATACCCCCATGGTCACTAGTAGCAGTATATAATACCCCACATGGTCACTAGTAGCAGTGTATAATACCCCCCGTGGTCACTAGTAGCAGTATATAATGCCCCCCCATTGTCACTAGTAGCAGTGTATAATACCCCCATGGTCACTAGTAGTAGTGTATAATACCCCCCATGGTCACTAGAAGCAGTATATAATACCCCCCTTGGTCACTAGTAGCAGTGTATAATAACCCCCATGGTCACAAGTAGCAGTGTATAATACCCCCCCATGGTCACTAGTAGCAGTGTATAATACCCCCATGGTCACTAGTAGCAGTATTTAATACCCTCCATGGTCACTAGTAGCAGTATATAATACCCCCATGGTCACTAGTAGCAGTGTATAATACCCCACATGGTTACTAGTAGCAGTATATAATACCCTCATGGTCACTAAAAGCAGTGTATAATACCCCCTATGGTCACTAGTAGCAGTGTATAATACCCCCCATGGTCACTAGTAGCAGTATATAATACCCCCATGGTCACTAAAAGCAGTGTATAATACCCCCAATGGTTACTAGTAGCAGTATATAATACCCCCATGGTCACTAAGAGCAGTGTATAATACCCCCTCTGGTCACTAGTAGCAGTGTATAATACCCCCCATGGTCACTAGTAGCAGTGTATAATACCCCCCCCCCCAAGGTCACTAGTAGCAGTGTATAATACCCCCCATGGTCACTAAAATCAGTGTATAATACCCTCCATGGTCACTAGTAGCAGTGTATAATACCCTCCATGGTCACTAGTAGCAGTGTATAATACCCCAATGGTCACTAGTAGCAGTGTATAATACCCCCCATGTCACTAAAAGCAGTGTATAATACCCCCATGGTCACTAGTAGCAGTGTATAATACCCCCCATGGTCACTAGTAGCAGTGTATAATACCCCCCATGGTCACTAGTAGCAGTGTATAATACCCCATGGTCACTAGTAGCAGTGTATAATACCCCCATGGTCACTAGTACCAGATTATAATACCCCCATGGTCACTAGTAGCAGTGTATAATACCCCCCATGGTCACTAGTAGCAGTGTATAATACCCCATGGTCACTAGTAGCAGTGTATAATACCCCCATGGTCACTAGTACCAGAGTATAATACCCCCATGGTCACTAGTAGCAGTGTATAATACCCCCCATGGTCACTAAAAGCAGTGTATAATACCTCCCCTGGTCATTAGTAGCAGTGTATAATACCCCCCATGGTCACTAGTAGCAGTGTATAATAGCCCCATAGTCACTAAAAGCAGTGTATAAAACCCCCAATGGTCACTAGTAGCAGTGTATAATACCCCCTATGGTCACTAGTAGCAGTGTATAATACCCCCATGGTCACTAAAAGCAGTGTATAATACCCCCCTTGGTCACTAGTAGCAGTATATAATACCCCCATGGTCACTAGTAGCAGAATTTAATACCCCCCATGGTCACTAGTAGCAGTGTATAATAACCCCCATGGTCACTAGTAGCAGTGTATAATACCCCCCCATGGTCACTAGTAGCAGTGTATAATACCCCCATGGTCACAAGTAGCAGTATTTAATACCCTCCATGGTCACTAGTAGCAGTATATAATACCCCCATGGTCACTAGTAGCAGTGTATAATACCCCCCATGGTTACTAGTAGCAGTATATAATACCCTCATGGTCACTAAAAGCAGTGTATAATACCCCCTATGGTCACTAGTAGCAGTGTATAATACCCCCCATGGTCACTAGTAGCAGTATATAATACCCCCCATGGTCACTAAAAGCAGTGTATAATACCCCCTATGGTCACTAGTAGCAGTGTATAATACCCCCCATTGTCACTAGAAGAAGTATAAAATACCCCCCCCATGGTCACTAGTAGCAGTATATAATACCCCCCATGGTCACTAGTAGCAGTATATAATACCCCCATGGTCACTAGTAGCAGTGTATAATACCCCCATGGTCACTAGTAGCAGTATATAATACCCCCCATGGTCACTAGTCGCAGTGTATAATACCCCCCATGGTCACTAGTAGCAGTGTATAATACCCCCATGGTCACTAGTAGCAGTATATAATACCCCCCATGGTCACTAGTAGCAGTTTATAATACCCCCCATGGTCACTAGTAGCAGTATATAATACCCCCCATGGTCACTAGTAGCAGTATATAATAACCCCCATGGTAACTAGTAGCAGTATATAATAATACCCATGGTCACTAGTAGCAGTATATAATACCCTCCATGGTCACTAGTAGCAGTATATAATACCCCCCATGGTCACTAGTAACAGTGTATAATACCCCCCATGGTCACTAGTAGCATTGTATAATACCCTCCTTGGTCACTAGTAGCAGTGTATAATACCCTCCTTGGTCACTAGTAGCAGTGTATAATTCCCCCCATGGTCACTAGTAGCAATGTATAATACCCCCCATGGTCACTAGTAGCAGTATATAATACCCCCATGGTCACTAGTAGCAGGGTATAATACCCCCCATGGTCACTAGTAGCAGTATATAATACCCCCCATGGTCACTAGTAGCAGTATATAATACCCCCCATTGTAACTAGTAGCAGTATATAATGCCCCCATGGTCACTAGTAGCAGTGTATAATACCCCCATGGTCACTAGTAGATGTATATAATACCCAACATGGTCACTAGTAGCAGTGTATAATTCCCAACATGGTCACTAGTAGCAGTATATAATACCCAACATGGTCACTAGTAGCAGTGTATAATACCCCCCATGGTCACTAGTAGCAGTATATAATACCCCCCATGGTAACTAGTAGCAGTATATAATACCCCCATGGTCACTAGTAGCAGAATTTAATACCCCCCATGGTCACTAGTAGCAGTGTATAATACCCCCATGGTCACTAGTAGCAGTATATAATACCCCACATGGTCACTAGTAGCAGTGTATAATACCCCCGTGGTCACTAGTAGCAGTATATAATGCCCCCCCATTGTCACTAGTAGCAGTGTATAATACCCCCATGGTCACTAGTAGTAGTGTATAATACCCCCCATGGTCACTAGAAGCAGTATATAATACCCCCCTTGGTCACTAGTAGCAGTGTATAATAACCCCCATGGTCACTAGTAGCAGTGTATAATACCCCCCCATGGTCACTAGTAGCAGTGTATAATACCCCCATGGTCACTAGTAGCAGTATTTAATACCCTCCATGGTCACTAGTAGCAGTATATAATACCCCCATGGTCACTAGTAGCAGTGTATAATACCCCACATGGTTACTAGTAGCAGTATATAATACCCTCATGGTCACTAAAAGCAGTGTATAATACCCCCTATGGTCACTAGTAGCAGTGTATAATACCCCCCATGGTCACTAGTAGCAGTATATAATACCCCCATGGTCACTAAAAGCAGTGTATAATACCCCCAATGGTTACTAGTAGCAGTATATAATACCCCCATGGTCACTAAGAGCAGTGTATAATACCCCCTCTGGTCACTAGTAGCAGTGTATAATACCCCCCATGGTCACTAGTAGCAGTGTATAATACCCCCCCCCAAGGTCACTAGTAGCAGTGTATAATACCCCCCATGGTCACTAAAATCAGTGTATAATACCCTCCATGGTCACTAGTAGCAGTGTATAATACCCTCCATGGTCACTAGTAGCAGTGTATAATACCCCCATGGTCACTAGTAGCAGTGTATAATACCCCCCATGTCACTAAAAGCAGTGTATAATACCCCCATGGTCACTAGTAGCAGTGTATAATACCCCCATGGTCACTAGTAGCAGTGTATAATACCCCCCATGGTCACTAGTAGCAGTGTATAATACCCCATGGTCACTAGTAGCAGTGTATAATACCCCATGGTCACTAGTACCAGATTATAATACCCCCATGGTCACTAGTAGCAGTGTATAATACCCCCCATGGTCACTAGTAGCAGTGTATAATACCCCATGGTCACTAGTAGCAGTGTATAATACCCCCATGGTCACTAGTACCAGAGTATAATACCCCCATGGTCACTAGTAGCAGTGTATAATACCCCCCATGGTCACTAAAAGCAGTGTATAATACCTCCCCTGGTCATTAGTAGCAGTGTATAATACCCCCCATGGTCACTAGTAGCAGTGTATAATAGCCCCATAGTCACTAAAAGCAGTGTATAAAACCCCCAATGGTCACTAGTAGCAGTGTATAATACCCCCTATGGTCACTAGTAGCAGTGTATAATACCCCCATGGTCACTAAAAGCAGTGTATAATACCCCCCTTGGTCACTAGTAGCAGTATATAATACCCCCATGGTCACTAGTAGCAGAATTTAATACCCCCCATGGTCACTAGTAGCAGTGTATAATACTCCCTATGGTCACTAGTAGCAGTGTATAATACCCCCATGGTCACTAAAAGCAGTGTATAATACCTCCTCTTGGTTACTAGTAGCAGTGTATAATACCCCCATGGTCACTAGTAGCAGTATTTAATACCCCCATGGTCACTAGTAGCAGTACTTAATACCCCCCATGGTCAATAGTAGCAGTATATAATACCCCCATGGTCACTAGTAGCAGTGTATAATACACCCCATGGTTACTAGTAGCAGTATATAATTCCCCCATGTTCACTAAAAGCAGTGTATAATACCCCCTATGGTCACTAGTAGCAGTGTATAATACCCCCATGGTCACTAGTAGCAGTGTATAGTACCCCCCCCCCCATTGTCACTAGTAGCAGTGTATTATACCCCCCATGGTCACTAAAATCAGTGTATAATACCCTCCATGGTCACTAGTAGCAGTGTATAATACCCCCCATGGTCACTAGTAGCAGTGTATAATACCCCATGGTCACTAGTAGCAGTGTATAATACCCCCCATGGTCACTAGTAGCAGTGTATAATACGCCCCATGGTCACTAGTAGCAGTGTATAATACCCCATGGTCACTAGTAGCAGTGTATAATACCCCAATGGTCACTAGTAGCAGTGTATAATACCCCCATGGTCACTAGTAGCAGTGTATAATACCCCCCATGGTCACTAAAAGCAGTGTATAATACCCCCCATGGTCACTAGTAGCAGTGTATAATACCCCCCATGGTCACTAGTAGCAGTGTATAATACCCCATGGTCACTAGTAGCAGTGTATAATACCCCCATGGTCACTAGTAGCAGTGTATAATACCCCCCATGGTCACTAGTAGCAGTGTATAATACGCCCCATGGTCACTAGTAGCAGTGTATAATACCACATGGTCACTAGTAACAGTCTATAATACCCCCATGGTCACTAGTACCAGAGTATAATACCCCCATGGTCACAATTAGCAGTGTATAATACCCCCCATGGTCACTAGTAGCAATATATAATACCCCGCATGGTCACTAGTAGCAGTGTATAATACCCCCCATGGTCACTAGTAGCAGTGTATAATACCCCCAATGGTCACTAGTAGCAGTATATAATACCCCCCATGGTCACTAGTAGCAGTGTATAATGCACCCCATGGTCACTAGTAGCAGTGTATAATACCCCCCATGGTCACTAGTAGAAGTGTATAATACCCCCAATGGTCACTAGTAGCAGTGTATAATACCCCCAATGGTCAATAGTAGCAATATATAATACCCCCCATGGTCACTAGTAGCAGTATTTAATACCCCCCCATGGTCACTAGTAGCAGTGTATAATACCCCCATGGTCACAAGTAGCAGTGTATAATACCCCCCATGGTCACTAGTAGAAGTGTATAATACCCCCCATGGTCACTAGTATAGGTGTATAACACTCCATGGTCACTAGTAACAGTGTATAATACCGGCCATGGTCACTAGTAGCAGTGTATAAAACCCCATGGTCACTAGTAGCAATGTATAATACCACCCATGGTCACTAGTATAGGTGTATAACACTCCATGGTCACCAGTAGCAGTGTATAATACCCCATGGTCACTATTAGCAGTGTATAATACCCCCTATGGTTACTAGTAGCATTGTATATTACCCCCCATGGTCACCAGTAGCAGTGTATAATACCCCATGGTCACTAGTAGCACTGTATAATACCCCATGGTCACTGGTAGCAGTGTATAATACTGCTTATAATACAGTGGTTACTAGTAGCAGTGTATAATACCCCATGGTTACTAGTAGCAGTGTATAATACCCCCATGGTTACTAGTAGCAGTATATAATACCCCACGGTTTCTAGTAGCAGTGTATAATACCCCATGGTTACTAGTAGCAGAGTATATGACCCCATGGTTACTAGTAGCAGTGTATAATACCCCCCATGGTCACTAGTAGCAGTATATAATACCCCCCATAGTCACTAGTAGCAGTGTATAATACCCCATGGTCACTAGTATAGGTGTATAACACTCCATGGTCACCAGTAGCAGTGTATAATACCCCATGGTCACTAGTAGCAGTGTATAATACTCCATGGTTATTAGTGGAAGTGTATAACACCCTATGGTTACTAGTAGCAGTGCATAATACCCCCATGGTTACTAGTAGCAGTATATAATACGCCATGGTTACTAGTAGCAGTATATAATACCCCCATGGTCACTAGTAGCAGTATATAATACCCCCCATGGTCAATAGTAGCGGTATATAATACCCCCATGGTCACTAGTAGCAGTATATAATACCCCCCATGGTCACTAGTAGCAGTATATAATACCCCCATTGTCACTAGTAGAAGTATATAATACCCCCCATTGTCACTTGTAGAAGTATATAATACCCCCCCATGGTCACTAGTAGCAGTATATAATACCCCTCATGGTCACTAGTAGCAGTGTATAATACCCCCCATGGTCACTAGTAGCAGTATATAATACCCCCCATGGTCACTAGTAGCAGTGTATAATACCCCCCATGGTCACTAGTAGCAGTGTATAATACCCCCCATGGTCACTAGTAGCAGTGTATAATACCCCCCATGGTCACTAGTAGCAGTATATAATACCCCCATGGTCACTAGTAGCAGTATATAATACCACCCATGGTCACTAATAGCAGTATATAATACCCCCCATGGTCACTAGTAGCAGTGTATTATACCCCCCATGGTCACTAGTAGCAGTATATAATACCCCCCATGGTCACTAGTAGCAGTGTATAATACCCCCGTGGTCACTAGTAGCAGTATTTAATACCCCCCATGGTCACTAGTAGCAGTATATAATACCCCCATGGTCACTAGTAGCAGTGTATAATACCCCCCATGGTTACTAGTAGCAGTATATAATGCCTCCATGGTCACGAGTAGCAGTGTATAATACCCCCCATGGTCACTAGTAGCATTGTATAATACCCCCCTATGGTCACTAGTAGCAGTGTATAATACCCCCCATTGTTAGTAGTAGCAGTATATAATGCCCCCATGGTCACTAGTAGCAGTGTATAATACCCCCCATGGTCACTAAAAGCAGTGTATAATACCCCCCATGGTCACTAGTAGCAGTATATAATACCCCATTGTCACTAGTAGCAGTATATAATACCCCCATGGTAACTAGTAGCAGTATATAATAACCCCCATGGTCACTAGTAGCAGTATATAATACCCCCCCATGGTCACTAGTAGCAGTATATAATACCCCCCATGGTCACTAGTAGCAGTATATAATTCCCCCATGGTCACTAGTAGCAGTATATAATACCCCCATTGTCACTAGTAGAAGTATATAATACCCCCATGGTCACTAGTAGCAGTGTATAATACCCCCATGGTCACTAGTAGCAGTATATAATACTCCCCATGGTCACTAGTAGCAGTATATAATACCCCCATGGTCACTAGTAGCAGTGTATAATACCCCCCATGGTTACTAGTAGCAGTATATAATGCCCCCATGGTCAATAGTAGCAGTGTATAATACCCCCATGGTCACTAGTAGCAGTGTATAATACACCCCATGGTCACTAGTAGCAGTGTATAATACCCCCCATGGTTACTAGTAGCAATATATAATGCCCCTATGGTCACTAGTAGCAGTGTATAATACCCCCATGGTCACTAAAAGCAGTGTATAATACCCCCCATGGTCACTAGTAGCAGTGTATAATACCCCCATGGTCACTAGTAGCAGTGTGTACTACCCCCCCCCATGGTCACTAGTAGCAGTGTATAATACCCTCCATGGTCACTAAAAGCAGTGTATAATACCCCCGATGGTCACTAGTAACAGTGTATAATACCCCCCATGGTCACTAGTAGCAGTGTATAATACCCCATGGTCACTAGTAGCAGTGTATAATACCCCCATGGTCACTAGTAGCAGAGTATAATACCCACATGGTCACTAGTAGCAGTGTATAATACCCCCCATGGTCACTAGTAGCAGTGTATAATACCCCCCATGGTCACTAGTAGCAGTGTATAATAGCCCCATGGTCACTAAAAGCAGTGTATAATACCCCCATGGTCACTTGTAGC
Source organism: Procambarus clarkii (assembly GCF_040958095.1). Taxonomy (NCBI): domain Eukaryota; kingdom Metazoa; phylum Arthropoda; class Malacostraca; order Decapoda; family Cambaridae; genus Procambarus; species Procambarus clarkii. Next base: position 32,005,178 of record NC_091179.1, read on the forward strand.
AGTGTATAATACACCCATGGTCACTAGTAGCAGTATATAATACCCCCCATGGTCACTAGTAGCAGTGTATAATACCCCCATGGTCACTAGTAGCAGTGTATAATACACCCATGGTCACTAGTAGCAGTATATAATACCCCCCATGGTCACTAGTTGCAGAGTATAATACCCCCTATGGTCACTAGTAGCAGTGTATAATACCCCCCATGGTCACTAAAAGCAGTGTATAATACCCCCATGGTCACTAGTAGCAGTGTATAATACCCCCCATGGTCACTAGAAGCAGTGTATAATAGCCCCATGGTCACTAAAAGCAGTGTATAATACACCCATGGTCACTAGTAGCAGTGTATAATACCCCCATGGTCACTAGTAGCAGTGTATAATACACCCATGGTCACTAGTAGCAGTATATAATACCCCCCGTGGTCACTATTAGCAGTGTATAATACCCCCATGGTCACTAGTAGCAGTGTATAATACACCCATGGTCACTAGTAGCAGTGTATAATACACCCATGGTCACTAGTAGCAGTATATAATACCCCCCATGGTCACTAGTAGCAGTATATAATACCCCCCATGGTCACTAGTAGCAGTGTATAATACCCCCCATGGTCACTAGTAGCAGTATATAATACCCCCCCATGGTCACTAGTAGCAGTGTATAATACCTCCCATGGTCACTAGTAGCAGTGTATATTACCCCTCATGGTCACTAGTAGCAGTGTAATATACCCCATGGTCAATAGTAGCAGTGTATAATACCCCCCATGGTCACTAGTAGCAGTATATAATACCCCCATGGTCACTAGTAGCAGTGTATAATACCCCCCATGGTCACTAGTAGCAGTGTATAATACCCCCCATGGTCACTAGTAGCAGTGTATAATACCCCCTATGGTCACTAGTAGCAGTGTATAATACCCCCCATGGTCACTAGTAGCAGTGTATAATACCCCCCATGGTCACTAGTAGCAGTGTTTAATACCCCCCATGGTCACTAGTATAGGTGTATAACACTCCATGGTCACTAGTAGCAGTGTATAATACCCCATGGTCACTAGTAGCAGTGTATAATACCCCCATGGTCACTAGTAGCAGTATATAATACCCCCATGGTCACTAGTAGCAGTGTATAATACCTCCCATGGTCACTAGTAGCAGTGTATATTACCCCTCATGGTCACTAGTAGCAGTGTATAATACCCCCCATGGTCACTAGTAGCAGTGTATAATACCCCTCATGGTCACTAGTAGCAGTGTATAATACCCCCCATGGTCACTATTAGCAGTGTATAATACCCCCCATGGTCACTAGTAGCAGTGTATAATACCCCCCATGGTCACTAGTAGCAGTGTATAATACCCCCAGTGGTCACTATTAGCAGTGTATAATACCCCATGGTCACTAGTAGCAGTGTATAATACCCCCCATGGTCACTAGTAGCAGTGTATAATACCCCCCATGGTCACTAGTAGCAGTGTATAATACCCCCCATGGTCACTAGTAGCAGTGTATAATACCCCCCATGGTCAATAGTAGCAGTGTATAATACCCCCCATGGTCACTAGTAGCAGTGTATAATACCCCCCATGGTCACTAGTAGCAGTGTATAATACCCCTATGGTCACTAGTAGCAGTGTATAATACCCCCCCATGGTCACTAGTAGCAGTGTATAATACCCCCCATGGTCACTAGTAGCAGTGTATAACCGTTTATAGTAATGAGTGTTGTATATTATGTTGAAGGAAGTCTTCAGAAGTGAATAATACAACTAATAAATAGAGGGAGCAGATCCAACCTCATACTGGATATTTGGAAATAGAATGAAACTACAGTCACCAAGACACGACCTTACAATCACCAAGACACGACCTTACAATCACCAAGACACGACCTTACAGTCACAAAGACACGACCTTACAGTCACCAAGACACGACCTTACAGTCACCAAGACACGACCTTACAGTCACCAAGACACGACCTTACAGTCACTATGACACGACCTTACAGTCACCAAGACACGACCTTATAGTCACCAAGACACGACCTTATAGTCACCAAGACACGACCTTACAGTCACCAAGACACGACCTTACAGTCACCAAGACACGACCTTACAGTCACTATGACACGACCTTACAGTCACCAAGACACGACCTTACAGTCACTATGACACGACCTTACAGTCACCAAGACACGACCTTACAGTCACCAAGACACGACCTTACAGTCACTATGACACGACCTTACAGTCACCAAGATACGACCTCAGTCACCAAGACACGACCTTACAGTCACTATGACACGACCTTACAGTCACCAAGACACGACCTTACAGTCACCAAGACACGACCTTACAGTCACTATGACACGACCTTACAGTCACCAAGACACGACCTTACAGTCACTATGACACGACCTTACAGTCACCAAGACACCTTATAGTCACCAAGACACGACCTTATAGTCACCAAGACACGACCTTACAGTCACCAAGACACGACCTTACAGTCACTATGACACGACCTTACAGTCACCAAGACACGACCTTATAGTCACCAAGACACGACCTTATAGTCACCAAGACACAACCTTACAGTCACCAAGACACGACCTTACAGTCACCAAGATACGACCTCAGTCACCAAGACACGACCTTACAGTCACCAAGACACGACCTTACAGTCACCAAGACACGACGTTACAGTCACCAAGACATGACCTTACAGTCACCAAGACACGACCTTACAGTCATTTTGAGTCCTGTTGAAGTCATCCCTGTTAGATGAACTGTGTGTTTGGAGATGAGTTCGATCCTGGGATGCCCAGGAATCTGTTGAGCCTTATAGCATGCAATGTTCCTGTAATTTGACTGCCGGATTATTTACTAGTTCTACTTCTAATACTCTTCACGTCATACTAATTTTAGATGTAGATATTACCATTATCTGTCTCACCGCCCTGATGGTAAATTTAATTTAATTTTCCTGTATTTTTTCGCCTTTCAAATTGTAAAATGAATGTTCCTCACTTTATGGTAAAAATGTAAATTTGACTTAGATCGCTGTTAGCTTATTTAGTGCAGCCAGAATTGTAATGATTTTCATAAGTTTTTTCGAATAAAGTTTCTGACTGTGATAATATCTACGCCCTAAGCTGTTATTGTGACTGTCGTTAATTAATGAACTGTAATTTATATTTCAAGTTTCAGAATTATAAATGTATCACAATCTGTGAATAATGCCTTTGGTGTTATTGATTTGAAAACATCTGCTGCTCTTTGGTGTCAGTTAATGAAGCCTGTTTGTCTTCAGTAACAGTATACTCAACCTGTTGATGGTTAGTAACAGTATATACAAACTGTTGGTGGTCAATAACAGTATAAAACAACCTGTTGGTGGTCAATAACAGAATATACATCCTGTTGGTGGTCAATAACAGTGTAAACAACCTGTTGGTGGTCAAAAAGTGTATAAACAACCTGTTGGTGGTCAATAACAGTATAAACAACCTGTTGGTGGTCAATAACAGTATAAACAACCTGTTGGTGGTCAATAACAGTATAAACAACCTGTTGGTGGTCAATAACAGTGTAAACAACCTGTTGGTGGTCAATAACACTATAAACAACCTGTTGGTGGTCAATAACAGTGTAAACAACCTGTTGGTGGTCAATAACACTATAAACAACCTGTTGGTGGTCAATAACACTATAAACAACCTGTTGGTGGTCAATAACAGTGTAAACAACCTGTTGGTGGTCAATAACACTATAAACAACCTGTTGGTGCTCAATAACAGTGTAAACAACCTGTTGGTGGTCAATAACAGTGTAAACAACCTGTTGGTGGTCAATAACAGTGTAAACAACCTGTTGGTGGTCAATAACAGTGTAAACAACCTGTTGGTGGTCAATAACAGTGTAAACAACCTGTTGGTGGTCAATAACAGTGTAAACAACCTGTTGGTGGTTAATAACAGTGTAAACAACCTGTTGGTGGTCAATAACAGTGTAAACAACCTGTTGGTGGTCAATAACAGTGTTAACAACCTGTTGGTGGTTAATAACAGTGTAAACAACCTGTTGGTGGTCAATAACAGTGTAAACAACCTGTTGGTGGTCAATAACAGTGTTAACAACCTGTTGGTGGTCAATAACAGTGTAAACAACCTGTTGGTGGTCAGTAACAGTGTAAACAACCTGTTGGTGGTCAATATCACTGCATAACACCTATTAACCATTAGACAAAAAAATATATAAAACCTGATAGTCATTATCAATTGCATAGAAAAAAATATTTTCACCACAATTAAGTTTTCTGTAGATGATAGTGTCAGCTCCCACACTGACTCAAGTGTCAGCTTCCACACTGACTCAAGTGTCAGCTCTCACACTGACTCAAGTGTCAGCTCCCACACTGACTCAAGTGTCAGCTACCACACTGACTCAAGTGTCAGCTTCCACACTGACTCAAGTGTCAACTCCCACACTGACTCAAGTGTCAGCTTCCACACTGACTCAAGTGTCAGCTCTCACGCTGACTCAAGTGTCAGCTTCCACACTGACTCAAGTGTCAGCTCTCACACTGACTCAAGTGTCAGCTCTCACACTGACTCAAGTGTCAGCTTCCACACTGACTCAAGTGTCAGCTCTCACACTGACTCAAGTGTCAGCTCCCACACTGACTCAAGTGTCAGCTACCACACTGACTCAAGTGTCAGCTCTCACACTGACTCAAGTGTCAGCTCCCACACTGGCTCAAGTGCCAGCTCCCACACTGACTCAAGTGCCAGCTCCCACACTGACTCAAGTGCCAGCTCCCACACTGACTCAAGTGCCAGCTCCCACACTGGCACAAGTGTCAGCTACCACACTGACTCAAGTGCCAGCTCCCACACCGGCACAAGTGCCAGCTCCCACACTGACTCAAGTGCCAGCTCCCACACTGACTCAAGTGTCAGCTACCACACTGACTCAAGTGCCAGCTCCCACACCGGCACAAGTGCCAGCTCCCACACCGTCACAAGTGCCAGCTCCCACACCGTCACAAGTGCCAGCTCCCACACCGTCACAAGTGCCAGCTCCCACACCGTCACAAGTGCCAGCTCCCACACTGTCACAAGTGTCAGCTCCCACACCGTCACAAGTGTCAGCTCCCACACCGTCACAAGTGTCAGCTCCCACACCGTCACAAGTGCCAGCTCCCACACCGTCACAAGTGCCAGCTCCCACACCGTCACAAGTGTCAGCTCCCATACCGTCACAAGTGCCAGCTCCCACACTGTCACAAGTGTCAGCTCCCACACCGTCACAAGTGCCAGCTCCCACACCGTCACAAGTGTCAGGTCCCACACCGTCACAAGTGCCAGCTCCCACACTGTCACAAGTGTCAGCTCCCACACCGTCACAAGTGCCAGCTCCCACACCGTCACAAGTGTCAGCTCCCACACCGTCACAAGTGCCAGCTCCCACACCGTCACAAGTGTCAGCTCCCACACCGTCACAAGTGCCAGCTCCCACACCGTCACAAGTGTCAGCTCCCACACCGTCACAAGTGCCAGCTCCCACACCGGCACAAGTGCCAGCACCCACACCGGCACAAGTGCCACATATCACTGCCAATGGCACTGTGTCAGCTGGAGGAAGTTTGGTCGTAAATCGTGTTTAAGTTCTCGCCAGTCTTGTGAGGTCTTCCACGCGACTGTTTCCTCACTAACGGTGGCTTTGTGGGTGATTAGTTTGGCCCTGGTCCGGGGAGCGCCAGTTTCTCCTTAGTTGGTGCCTCGTCGGTGACGTTGGTTGGTAGTTTAGCAGTTTTATACTGGTTTGTGGTGCGTTGCTACGAAACGAAATGAAGAGCTACGCGCAGGAATGAAGAACTACGCAAAGGAATGAAGAGCTGCGCACATGAAGGGAAAACTACGCGCAGGAATGAAGAAGTACGCACAGGAAGGAAAGGCTACGCACAGGTGAGGAGAGGAACCTAAAGACAAGACAGGAGCCACACACAGATGAAGACACAATGAGACAGGACTTCAAAAGATATATTACTGGCGGGCCGTCATACATGCCATCATATCTGAATATATATATATATATATATATATATATATATATATATATATATATATATATATATATAGAAGGGGTACCACCTCTGGTGCAAGTGTAGGGACCCATAGCCTCGGAGAAGAAGATAAAGAGTACTCAGAGAAGACCTTGTGGATCCTCACTGAACATTTTGATATTTTCTTCTCCTACCACCCCTATTCTTTTGGTATGTGTGTATATTTATCTAACTTTATTTGAAAATGTCATTACACAAAAAAAGTTACAATATTGATTACATGCAGGGTACAAGGCTGCTTGTCACAAGTTGAACAGCTCCTACAGCTCCTCAGATGGCGGGCAGGAACCATGGATGCCGTGAGCATTCCCTCTCTGGATTGCCACACTAAGGCGCTGAAAAAGAAAACTGGCAGCTCTAGGGTCTCTAGTTGTTTCGATTAGCTTAGACCCCAACTCCTTCAAAAAGCTAGCAGCACTTTTACCCGAGGCACCAAGTGTCTCTGAGGCAATGGGGACAAAATTGTAGTGGTGCTCAAGGTCTCTGTATTTACGTGACTTGGCCGCTTCCCGGTGATTGGCAGCACCTCCTGCTTGTGTAGCACTGAAGTCAACATAGGTATTGGCCAAAGTTGAAACGCAAGTGTAGTCCACACCAACTGTCTACCATTCTTCATGGGGTTCACCGTGATTCCGTCTGGGTGACCGACAGGCTCATCAGAGTTGCGGGACATTAGGTAACGGGGCTCTCTCTCTGCTGGACAACCGGCTGTGGTAAGGCTTCTCTTAATAATGTCATTGACCGCGCCGTGTCTTGCATGCCATCCTCCTGTCCTTTGGCAGAGAAGGCCATGCCGTCCGTATCTGTCGGCCTCTGCCTCGCCGCAAATACACCTGTATTCGGTGTGGATTGGGGCAGCGAGGCGGAGAGCCACGGCAATTCGAATGGCCTGCGGTGTGAGACGGGTGCCGGTTGCTGACATTAGGGTTGCTAATAGGAAATCACCTGCATGGAGAGCTGCTACAGCTCTAAGTCGGGCAGTATCATGTGGTGTTATCGCAGCTTCTAGCAAATTTGCAGCTTCTTGGTCGGCAATGGGGCGATCCCAGCTGGATTGCTTATGGGCTTCAGAAGGCGGTGGTTGGGGTGCATATATATATATATATATATATATATATATATATATATATATATATATATATATATATATATACATATATATATATATATATATATATATATATATATATATATATATATATATATGTATATATACATATTTATATATATATATATATATGTATATATATATATATATATATATATATGTATATATATATATATATATATATATATATATATATATATATATATATATATATATATGTATATATATATATAAATATAAATATATATATATATATATATATATATATATATATATATATATAAATATAAATATATATATATATATATATATATATATATATATATATATATATGTATATATATATATATATATATATATATATATATATAAATATTAATATATATATATATATATATATATATATATATAAATATAAATATATATATATATATATATATATATATATATATATATATATATATATATATATATATATATATATATATATATATATATATATATATATATATACAATGGAAGGGAGTACCACCTCTAGCTGGAAGAAGGAGGACCCATAGCCTCGTAGGAAACCACGCATAACGCATTAGAGGGAATGTTTAGATCCCCTCCAATACAGTTTCTGTGTGCTTTTCTCCTACCACCCCCTTCCTTTTTTATTTTTTGTGCTTTATTATGCATTTGATGGTTACAAGATATACATGGGTTGATACAAAAATGTATCAACATGTGTCACCACATGGTGACACCCAGTGTCACCATGTGGCTCAACACACCCAGTGTCACCATGTGGTGGCTCAACACACCCATATATATATATATATATATATATATATATATATATATATATATATATATATATATATATATATATATATATATATATATATATATATATATATATATATATATATATATATATATATATATAGGTAAGACAACGAGGGCGTGGTCGTCTTTTACCATGCTGTGGTAGGAGGTCGTCCAATTTGCTTTGTTGGTGTTGTAGGAGGTCGTCCAATTTGCTATGTTGGTGTGGTAGGAGGTCGTCCAATTTGCTATGTTGGTGTGGTAGGAGGTCATCCAATTTGCTATGTTGGTGTGGTAGGAGGTCATCCAATTTGCTATGTTGGTGTGGTAGGAGGTCATCTAATTTGCTATGTTGGTGTGGTAGGAGGTCATCCAATTTGCTATGTTGGTGTGGTAGGAGGTCATCCAATTTGCTATGTTGGTGTGGTAGGAGGTCATCCAATTTGCTATGTTGGTGTGGTAGGAGGTCATCCAATTTGCTATGTTGGTGTGGTAGGAGGTCATCCAATTTGCTATGTTGGTGTGGTAGGAGGTCGTCCAATTTGCTATGTTGGTGTGGTAGGAGGTCATCCAATTTGCTATGTTGGTGTGGTAGGAGGTCGTCCAATTTGCTATGTTGGTGTGGTAGGAGGTCGTCCAATTTGCTATGTTGGTGTGGTAGGAGGTCATCCAATTTGCTATGTAAAAAATGTAACAAGAGAGCTGAGCCAGGCTAGTCCAACGACTCTACAACTCAATGAGTTGAGGTGTATTAAGACCTATTTATTGCCGAGATCATACGATGATTAATGAACGCGTCCGTTCGTCCGCCCATCCACCCGTCCATTCATCCGATCGTCCGTCCGTCCATTGACTAACGATTTCAATACCTAAATTTTAACACCATGTGGCTCAACATACCCATTGTGGCTCAACACACCCAGTGTCACCATGTGGCTCAACACACCCAGTGTCACCATGTGGCTCAACACACCCAGTGTCACCATGTGGCTCAACACACCCAGTGTCACCATGTGGCTCAACACACCCAGTGTCACCATGTGGCTCAACACACCCATTGTGGCTCAACACACCCTGTGTCACCATGTGGCTCAACACACCCATTGTGGCTCAACACACCCAGTGTCACCATGTGGTGGCTCAACACACACCCAGTGTCACCATGTGGGTCAATACTCCCAGTGTCACCATGTGGCTCAACACACCCAGTGTCACCATGTGGTGGCTCAACACACACCCAGTGTCACCATGTGGGTCAATACTCCCAGTGTCACCATGTGGCTCAACACACCCAGTGTCCCCATTTGGCTCAACATGGTGACATGTTGAGCCATGATATTTGTATCCAAGACGGATTCTCGCTATTACTGACTCTCCCTCGTCCTCCTCCTCTTCGTCCATAATGATTGGGATTGCCAGCTGCAACCATGTTGTAACATTGTACAGATTCACTGGTTTGTGCTTCTATCCTCCTTTCCTCAGTTACCTTGTCACGGTGATGTTGCCTGACAGTACCTCTAATTTGTAGTATTAGAGTCATACCCAATGAGTCTTGGGTATGAAGTACTCAATATGGTCTCCTTCAGCGCCTTCAGCAGCCAGCACATCTGGTCGTTCATACATTCATATTCCAACATGGGAGGGGATCCACAGAAACTTGATGACTCTTCCCTGATTGGTAAGTGCTCTCACAGCTCTCTTAATTTCAGCGACTATTGGAAGATTTTCTGCCCGATTTTTACTTAGGCTTTGCAGTGCTGCTTTAGAATCGGTGCAAATCACTGCACCATTAGTGTTCCGTTCAAGAAACCTTACCGCCGTAACAATGGCTGTTAGTTTTGCTTGAGTAGATGAGGCATAGTTCTCAATACGTGCTTTTTCTTCATTTCTGCGTTGGAAAGTATTATCCTTGATTACAGTGTATGCTGCACCAGCCCTTTCAATTGACAGGATTAGATGACCCGTCAGTGTAGATTTGATCTAGGTCATCTCAGGCTTCTTTATAAATTTCCTCGAGATACTTGTGCTTGTGGCTCAACACACCCATTGTCACCATGTGGCTCAACACACCCAGTGTCACCATGTGGCTCAACACACCCAGTGTCACTATGTGGCTCAACACACCCATTGTCACCATGTGGCTCAACACACCCAGTGTCACTATGTGGCTCAACACACCCAGTGTCACCATGTGGTTCAACACACCCAGTGTCACCATGTGGTTCAACACACCCAGTGTCACCATGTGGTGGCTCAACACACCCAGCCTCACCATGTGGTGGCTCAACACACCCAGCCTCACCATGTGGTGGCTCAACACACCCAGCCTCACCATGTGGTGGCTCAACACACCCAGTGTCACCATGTATCTCAACACACCCAGTGTCACCATGTGGCTCAACACACCCAGTGTCATCATGTGGTTCAACACACCCAGCGTCACCATGTGGTGGCTCAACACACCCAGTGTCACTATGTGGCT
>NC_091179.1:32020714-32050714 GCF_040958095.1 Procambarus clarkii
ATTAGAGTGAGGACCAGCAGCTGCACCAAGTAGAGTGAGGAACAGCAGCTGCACCAGGTAGAGAGAGGACTAGCAGCTGCACCAATTAGAGTGAGGACCAGCAGCTGCATCAATTAGAGTGAGGACCAGCAGCTGCACCAAGTAAAGTGAGGACCAGCAGCTGCATCTGGTAGAGGGAGGACCAGCAGCTGCATCAATTAGAGTGAGGACCAGCAGCTGCACCAAGTAGAGTGAGGACCAGCAGCTGCACCAATTAGAGTGAGGACCAGCAGCTGCACCAAGTAGAGAGACGACTAGCAGCTGCTCCAAGTAGAGAGAGGGCCAGCAGCTGCACCAAGTAGAGAGACGACTAGCAGCTGCACCAGGTAGAGTGAGGACCAGCAGCTGCACCAAGTAGAGTGAGGACCAGCAGCTGCACCAGGTAGAGTGAGGGCCAGCAGCTGCACCAAGTAGAGTGAGGACTAGCAGCTGCACCAGGTAGAGTGAGGGCCAGCAGCTGCACCAAGTAGAGTGAGGGCCAGCAGCTGCACCAGGTAGAGTGAGGGCCAGCAGCTACACCAAGTAGAGTGAGGGCCAGCAGCTGCACCAGGTAGAGTGAGGACCAGCAGCTGCACCAGGTAGAGTCAGGACTAGCAGCTGCACCAGGTAGAGTGAGGGCCAGCAGCTGCACCAGGTAGAGTGAGGGCCAGCAGCTGCACCAGGTAGAGTGAGGGCCAGCAGCTGCACCAGGTAGAGTGAGGACCAGCAGCTGCACCAGGTAGAGTGAGGGCCAGCAGCTGCACCAGGTAGAAAGAGGACCAGCAGCTGCACCAGGTAGAGTGAGGACCAGCAGCTGCACCAGGTAGAGTGAGGGCCAGCAGCTGCACCAGGTAGAGTGAGGGCCAGCAGCTGCACCAGGTAGAGTGAGGACCAGCAGCTGCACCAGGTAGAGTGAGGGCCAGCAGCTGCACCAGGTAGAGTGAGGGCCAGCAGCTGCACCGGGTAGAGTGAGGGCCAGCAGCTGCACCAGGTAGAGTGAGGACCAGCAGCTGCACCAGGTAGAGTGAGGGCCAGCAGCTGCACCAGGTAGAGTGAGGGCCAGCAGCTGCACCGGGTAGAGTGAGAGCCAGCAGCTGCACCAGGTAGAGTGAGGACCAGCAGCTGCACCAGGTAGAGTGAGGGCCAGCAGCTTCACCAGGTAGAGTGAGGGCCAGCAGCTGCACCAGGTAGAGTGAGGGCCAGCAGCTGCACCAGGTAGAGTGATGGCCAGCAGCTGCACCAGGTAGAGTGAGGGCCAGCAGCTGCACCAGGTGGAGTGAGGGCCAGCAGCTACACCAAGTAGAGTGAGGGCCAGCAGCTGCGCCAAGTAGAGTGAGGGCCAGCAGCTGCACCAGGTAGAGTGAGGGCCAGCAGCTGCACCGGGTAGAGTGAGGGCCAGCAGCTGCACCAAGTAGAGTGAGGGCCAGCAGCTGCACCAAGTAGAGTGAGGGCCAGCAGCTGCACCAGGTAGAGTGAGGGCCAGCAGCTGCACCAGGTAGAGTGAGGGCCAGCAGCTGCACCAGGTAGAGTGAGGGCCAGCAGCTGCACCAGGTAGAGTGAGGGCCAGCAGCTGCACCAGGTAGAGTGAGGGCCAGCAGCTGCACCAGGTAGAGTGAGGGCCAGCAGCTGCACCAGGTAGAGTGAGGGCCAGCAACTGCACCAGGTAGAGTGAGGGCCAGCAGCTGCACCAGGTAGAGTGAGGGCCAGCAGCTGCACCAGTAGGGTGAGGGCCAGCAGCTGCACCAGGTAGAGTGAGGGCCAGCAGCTGCACCAGGTAGAGTGAGGGCCAGCAGCTGCACCAGTAGAGTGAGGGCCAGCAGCTGCACCAGGTAGAGTGAGGGCCAGCAGCTGCACCTGGTAGAGTGAGGGCCAGCAGCTGCACCAAGTAGAGTGAGGGCCAGCAGCTGCACCGGGTAGAGTGAGGGCCAGCAGCTGCACCAAGTAGAGTGAGGGCCAGCAGCTGCACCAAGTAGAGTGAGGGCCACCAGCTGCACCAGGTAGAGTGAGGGCCAGCAGCTGCACCAGGTAGAGTGAGGGCCAGCAGCTGCACCAGGTAGAGAGAGGGCCAGCAGCTGCACCAGGTAGAGTGAGGGCCAGCAGCTGCACCAGGTAGAGTGAGGGCCAGCAGCTGCACCAGGTAGAGTGAAGGCCAGCAGCTGCACCAGGTAGAGTGAGGGCCAGCAGCTGCACCAGGTAGAGTGAGGGCCAGCAGCTGCACCAGGTAGAGTGAGGGCCAGCAGCTGCACCAGGTAGAGTGAGGGCCAGCAGCTGCACCAGGTAGAGTGAGGGCCAGCAGCTGCACCAGGTAGAGTGAGGGCCAGCAGCTGCACCAGTAGAGTGAGGGCCAGCAGCTGCACCGGGTAGAGTGAGGGCCAGCAGCTGCACCGGGTAGAGTGAGGGCCAGCAGCTGCACCAAGTAGAGTGAGGGCCAGCAGCTGCACCGGGTAGAGTGAGGGCCAGCAGCTGCACCGGGTAGAGTGAGGGCCAGCAGCTGCACCAAGTAGAGTGTGGGCCAGCAGCTGCACCGGGTAGAGTGAGGGCCAGCAGCTTCACCAAGTAGAGTGAGGGCCAGCAGCTGCACCGGGTAGAGTGAGGGCCAGCAGCTGCACCGAGACGCTTTATGGCTACCAGGATTTTGGTGAGGAAATAAGAATTGATCAGAGAGATGGAGGTGTAACTAAGGAGAAAGGACAAATAAGCGATGTGAGGAAAAATAACATATTACTCTTGTAGCTGCTACTGATGTTTCCCTCACTCTTGTAGCTGTTACTGATGTTTCCCTCACTCTTGTAGCTGCTACTGATGTTTCCCTCACTCTTGTAGCTGCTACTGATGTTTCCCTCACTCTTGTAGCTGTTACTGATGTTTCCCTCACTCTTGTAGCTGCTACTGATGTTTCCCTCACTCTTGTAGCTGCTACTGATGTTTCCCTCACTCTTGTAGCTGTTACTGATGTTTCCCTCACTCTTGTAGCTGCTACTGATGTTTCCCTCACTCTTGTAGCTGTTACTGATGTTTCCCTCACTCTTGTAGCTGTTACTGATGTTTCCCTCACTCTTGTAGCTGTTACTGATGTTTCCCTCACTCTTGTAGCTGCTACTGATGTTTCCCTCACTCTTGTAGCTGTTACTGATGTTTCCCTCACTCTTGTAGCTGTTACTGATGTTTCCCTCACTCTTGTAGCTGTTACTGATGTTTCCCTCACTCTTGTAGCTGTTACTGATGTTTCCCTCACTCTTGTAGCTGTTACTGATGTTTCCCTCACTCTTGTAGCTGTTACTGATGTTTCCCTCACTCTTGTAGCTGCTACTGATGTTTCCCTCACTCTTGTAGCTGTTACTGATGTTTCCCTCACTCTTGTAGCTGTTACTGATGTTTCCCTCACTCTTGTAGCTGCTACTGATGTTTCCCTCACTCTTGTAGCTGCTACTGATGTTTCCCTCACTCTTGTAGCTGCTACTGATGTTTCCCTCACTCTTGTAGCTGCTACTGATGTTTCCCTCACTCTTGTAGCTGCTACTGATGTTTCCCTCACTCTTGTAGCTGTTACTGATGTTTCCCTCACTCTTGTAGCTGCTACTGATGTTTCCCTCACTCTTGTAGCTGCTACTGATGTTTCCCTCACTCTTGTAGCTGTTACTGATGTTTCCGTCACTCTTGTAGCCGCTACTGATGTTTCCCTCACTCTTGTAGCTGCTACTGATGTTTCCCTCACTCTTGTAGCTGCTACTGATGTTTCCCTCACTCTTGTAGCTGCTACTGATGTTTCCCTCACTCTTGTAGCTGTTACTGATGTTTCCCTCACTCTTGTAGCTGCTACTGATGTTTCCCTCACTCTTGTAGCTGCTACTGATGTTTCCCTCACTCTTGTAGCTGTTACTGATGTTTCCCTCACTCTTGTAGCTGCTACTGATGTTTCCCTCACTCTTGTAGCTGCTACTGATGTTTCCCTCACTCTTGTAACTGTTACCGATATTTCCTTTACTCTTGTAGCTGCTACTGATGTTTCCCTCACTCTTGTAACTGTTACTGATATTTCCTTTACTCTTGTAGCTGCTACTGGTGTTCCTCCCTGTGAATTTTTTTTTAAATTCTCTACAGATGTTACGTTGATGGAACTACCTCGCTTGGGAGCCAGACCTCAAACAGAAAGAACTGCTTACTTGCAGATTTTTACTTTAAGCCTGAGGCCATAGGAAAAGCGGGAGCCATCCGCCAGGCTTCAACCACAAGTGTGAAAACCTGGCCTCTTGGGCCGTTGGCTCCTTCATGTGATAAAAACTAATAAAGGGTAACTGACGGGTTCTCACTTCAATATTTCTAAGAAGTGTGGCTCCATGAATCCAACTCAAGCTCCAGGGGCAGACTCAATTTAAACATAAGCTTGCAAGGCGTTGCAGAAGTGGGAAAATATTATTGTGGGATAGATCAAACAACCCTTTCCATGAACAACAACAATTTATTCAACAAAATCTAGAACTACTACAACAACGAGTTTACGTTAATTTAATGTCTTCCAGTGCAGCTGCTGCTGATGTTCCTATTACTCCTGTAGCTGCTTGTGATTTTTCCCTCACTCATGTAGCTTCTACTGATGTTTCCCTCACTCTTTTAGCTGCTAGTACTGTTCTCTCCAGTCTTGTAGCTGATACTGGTGTTTCCCTCACTCTTGTAGCTCATACTGATGTTCCTCTCACTCTTGTAGCTGATACTGGTGTTTCCCTCACTCTTGTAGCTCATACTGATGTTTCTCTCACTCTTGTAGCTGATACTGGTGTTTCCCTCACTCTTGTAGCTCATACTGATGTTTCTCTCACTCTTGTAACTGATACTGGTGTTTCCCTCACTCTTGTAGCTCATACTGATGTTTCTCTCACTCTTGTAGCTGATACTGGTGTTTCCCCTCACTCTTGTAGCTCATACTGATGTTTCTCTCACTCTTGTAGCTGATACTGGTGTTTCCCTCATTCTTGTAGCTGGCACTGATGTTCCTTATACTCTTGTTGTTGCTACTGATTTTTCCCTCACTCATGTAGCTGCTACTGATGTTTCCCTAACTCTTGTAGCTGTGTTTCATGATTCCCTCACTCCTGTAGCAGCTAGTACTGTTCCCTTCACTCCTGTAGCTGCTACCGATGTTTCTCTCACTCTTGTAGCTGCTAGTGCTGTTCCCCTCCCTCTCTTGAAGCTGCTACTGATGTTCCCCTCACTTTTAAAGTTGCTACTGAGGTTTCCCTCACTCATGTAGCTGCTACTGATGTTCCTCTTACACTTGTAGCTACTAGTGCTACAAGTGTAAGTGCTACTCTCCCTCTCTTGTAGTTGCTTCTGATATTTTCCTCTATCACGTGAATCCACTGCAAATCAGTGGAATTGCCTTTTCCCATCACCTACAATGCCTCTGCACTGGACGTTCACCTCTACACCAGCCGAGCTGAGTCATCAGTCATGGCACCTCTCCGTACTCCTCCCGGGACCTGGCACGGCCAGTACGACTCAGAGGCAAGCCCGGCGCCTCTGCGAAGCGGTAGTTTGCCTTCACAAACAAGCAGTTAGCCGCCTTCAACTGGCAGTGGTGCAGCTCAACACAAGGGCACCGCCAGCTACAAACTTGCAGTTTGCTAGTTGACCAGATGTCCACCTTGCGTTGACACCGGATGAGTCATCACCGCCGGACTATATAAAGGGCGCCGTCTCCCTGGAGAGGCAGTCACTCCCCCTTAGTGCTCTTGGATCACCTTTGGCCTCCAGCAACGCCGTCTGCCTTCAGCCAGCGTCGTATGCTGGATGATCTGGTGGTGTGGTAGTTGTCTTCAGCACCACCAGTATAATCTTGTATTAGAGTTAAACTTTCATATACTTATTTTCTTTACTCTTATTTCCTTATTTACTCTGATTTATTATTTCCTTTCCTCTTGTAGTTGCTACGGATTTTCCTCTCACTCTCACTTATAGCTGATAGTGATGTTTCCCTCACTCTTGTAGCTGGTAGTGCTGTTCCTCTCACTCTTGTAACTTCTGCTGATATTCCTCTCATTCTTGTAGCTCTTACTGATATTCCTCTCACTCTTGTAGCTGCTACTGAAGTTTCCCTCACTCTTGTTGCTGCCAGTGCTGTTCTCTTCACTCTGATAGCTGCTACTGATCGTTTCCTCTCTCTTGCAGCTGCTACCGATGTTTCCTTCACTCTTGCAGCTGCTACTGATGTTTCCTACACTCTTGTAGTTGCTACTGATGTTTCCCTCACTCTTGTAGCTGCAACTGATGTTTCCTTCACTCTTGTAGCTGCTACTGATGTTTCCTACACTCTTGTAGTTGCTACTGATGTTTCCCTCACTCTTGTAGCTGCAACTGATGTTTCCTTCACTCTTGTAGCTGCTACCGATGTTTCCCTCACTCTTGTAGCTGCAACTGATGTTTCCTTCACTCTTGTAGCTGCTACTGATGTTTCCCTCACTCTTGTAGTTGCTACTGATGTTTCCCTCACTCTTGTAGCTGCAACTGATGTTTCCTTCACTCTTGTAGTTGCTACTGATGTTTCCCTCACTCTTGTAGCTGCAACTGATGTTTCCTACACTCTTGTAGTTGCTACTGATGTTTCCCTCACTCTTGTAGCTGCAACTGATGTTTCCTTCACTCTTGTAGCTGCAACCGATGTTTCCTTCACTCTTGTAGTTGCTACTGATGTTTCCCTCACTCTTGTAGTTGCTACTGATGTTTCCCTCACTCTTGTAGCTGCTACTGATGTTTCCCTCACTCTTGTAGCTGCAACTGATGTTTCCTACACTCTTGTAGTTGCTACTGATGTTTCCCTCACTCTTGTAGCTGCAACTGATGTTTCCTTCACTCTTGTAGCTGCTACTGATGTTTCCTTCACTCTTGTAGCTGCTACTGATGTTTCCCTCACTCTTGTAGCTGCAACTGATGTTTCCTTCACTCTTGTAGCTGCTACTGATGTTTCCTTCACTCTTGTAGCTGCAACTGATGTTTCCTTCACTCTTGTAGCTGCTACTGATGTTTCTCTCACTCTTGTAGCTGCTACTGATGTTTCCCTCACTCTTGTAGCTGCAACCGATGTTTCCTTCACTCTTGTAGTTGCTACTGATGTTTCCCTCACTCTTGTAGTTGCTACTGATGTTTCCCTCACTCTTGTAGCTGCAACTGATGCTTCCCTCACTCTTGTAATTGCTACTGATGTTTCCCTCACTCATATAGTTGCTTCTGACGTTTCCCTCACTCTTATAGTTGCTACCGACGTTTCCCTCACTCCTGAAGTTGCTATTGATTTTTTTCCTTACTCCTGCAGCTGTTTTCCCTCACTCTTGTAGCTGCTACTGCTTAATGTCTTCCACTTGCTACTTACTCTGTTGGTGGTGTTCATTCCCTGGCTACTGTTCCGTTGACAGTTTTGCTACTGTAATGCACTAGTAACGCTGCTGTTCCTTCTTCAGCTGAACCACATGTTTCTCATTATTCTCAATGTGAACGACATCCAGGAGTGGGGCTTTTTTGACGAAAAATCAACGTTAATTCAGCTTTCAATTGGCGTTGGTCTTGTATATTGGGCCCACTGGTTAATTATTATTCCCTCGAGTCATTGCTAATGACTCCTACACAGTTTTTGATACTGTTAAGTCAGCTGTTGCTGTTACTTATTAAAATTAACGCGGCTCCTGCTGTTTCTTATGCAACTGTTATCTGGCTACTGTTGTTGCTGCCTAACATACTGTTGGTTATGTTATTATGACGTCTGAGGAAAATAACCACGTATAATCAACATGATATTTGATAAACTTTAAGAAACTAATGCAACTTCTGCCTCGTATACTGTGGAAGTATTATCTTAAATCTCGAACCTTTTCTAAGGCGGGAAACCAATCATTAATGAGGGTATACCAAACAGGAATGCTGGATGAGGTTGTGTGAACAAAAGAACGCTCACAGATGTACGCTTGCTTGGTTCGTCGAGGCAGCTGGGATGAAGAGAATTGTAATTCATCCATAAATCTAGTAACCTTTTTATGGGTAATTTAATACTGAATTATTCATTAAATGCGTGTGGATCATTTATCAGTCCACGAAGATTGTTAGACGTGCGTGAGTGTTAGCAATGGTCACCACTCAGTTATAGTGGAGTGAGCAACCCATCCTCCTGTTTACCGACTACATATTGTGACCAGCCTCAATACTCACTAATTCTTGACTATTTAGATAGTAGTATACTGACGTTTTACGTTTATTCTTGACTTTTAGATAGTAGTATACTGACTATTAAGGAAGTATTTTAAAATAAATGAAGCTAAAACACAAACTAAAATAATCATAGGCCTAGTATAGTATATATATTTGGACTATATTACGCCGAGGAAGTATAAGTTAGATTAGTTTAGTTTGTCAAAGCAAAACAAATAAGAAATAGTTTTCCAGTTAGTCTAACCCAACAGTTCAGATTTCTAATTTCTAATTTCGTTGTACGTCGGTATATATACTATGGTCCTCATCGTTACTGTAAGAACTGCCAAAACAAGAGGATGGGCTGGGATTGAGAGATATAACAACGTCTTCCTCTTGTGATAAGTGTAAATGGACATTATACAAAAGGACATTAGTAGAACTGAATGGATATTAACGGGATATCCTGTATGTTAAAGCCAGATCAATTAATTCCTGGCAACCCACAAGGGATAACGAGCCAGCGAGCTCCGCGCCCCACGAGACTTAGCGACATCAACATAAACATGATCAACAGCTCAAGGGACGTGTTTAGTGTGAGTTGAACACGGAACAATTTTCGAAATACCGTATCCACGCCAGCCAATTGAATTACATAAACCAATAAAGCTATCCCTTCACACCCAGACAATTCCACTGGAGTAGTGAGGGAAAGTTTATATATAAACAATGGTATATTCAAAACCATGAACCCTCCAAGATTCTGTTCCACCCACGTCCTCCTTCAAGGATCACCATGTTTGACCAAAATAAAACACAAATTTATAAACACACATGAACCTCATAACATAGATCTATAGAGAACAACATAAATATAAGACTTACAGATAGCTATTCAAGTTGGTTGTGGGTTAGGGTTACTCTCAATGAAGGTAGAGCGATATTAAGTCTGCTCACTAGCACTGTCGGGTCGTTCTCGACGTGCAATACGGAATTCCGGGTACGAATATAGGCCGAAAGATTAATGATTGGGTATGTTTCCTTTCACCTAATACCTCTGGTCGCTAAGCATTTAGTCAACTGTTGTGGAATTACATTGTTCGAACTTGGGGGGCGGGCGGGGCATAGGAAACCTCGATATAAGCTTAAACTTCATACATATTCAGTCTGCCTGTACCCGAGAAAACGAATTATTAATTATAATTATAACCCCTCAGTGGTGCCTCCTTGCCGTGGTGAGGGGCACACGTACACCTCCCTGGGACCAGTGAGGGTTGCCTTTGCCCCCTCTCCTGCCCCCTCTTTTGGTGGTGTACATGCTGAAGGGCACCACGTAGGGGCCTTGTGAGCCATCCGACCACCCGCTGGAGGGGTCGCCTGTGAGGGACCACCTTGAGTGGATGGTTGGGTGTCCAGGCTGGGGCGATAGGGGGAATGGGGTCTTAGCACCAGTGTGGGAGAATGGACGAAGTAGTAGGACTTCCCTGTTGAAAAGGGGACGCACCGCTGGGGACGACACACCCTTCCTGCACTGTCCTGCACTTGGCCTCCCTGGCTGCCCTGGTAGGTGGTATCCCTTGGTTCCAGGCCCCAAACCTTTGAAATTGTTTACTGCATGGATGACGACACGACTTCTCCTACCCAGGCTCATGGGGTTGGCGACCAGGCCCCTGAGTCGGACCGTCCTGGAAGACCGGGCTCTGTAGCCCCTGCTACAGGGCCCGGAAAAGCCCCAGATCGGACTCTTCCTCCCTGCTCCCCTCCCTCCTCTGTGGATGGGTTGAGCCCCAAGCTTGCTGGGGTGACCGCCTCGTCCCTTGCACGGCTCCATCTCTTATTGTGACTAATGCACCTTATGACCCGTCTCTCTCTAAAGTTTTTCATCACCGTCCCCGCCACGACCGCTCTCGTGTGCTCCCTTCCCATACTAATTCATACCATGCTTTGTTTGGTCCTGCTACGTGGACTAAGTACTTTGACCTTCATCCTTTAGATTCAACTCCTCCTAACAATTTTTCCTTTCGTAGGCATCTTGTAGATTCAGGAGATGCCTCTGTACCTTTAACCCCACTCGTCTTGGTACCAGTGTCGTTGCTGTTCCTTCTCAGGATGCAGCCACCCGCTTGGCCGCCTTATCCTACATTGGCGAGATCCCTGTTCGGGTCTCCAAGAACGCTCGGTTAAATGCCAGTGTAGGCACTGTTCTCCTCCCGCACCATGTTGCAACTGGTGTAAGAAATCTAAGACTGCCACGAGGATATCAAGCATATCCTCTAGGCCCAGGGTCATTCTGTTCTTCAGGTAGATACGTTTAATCACCCCCCCCCCCTCGTGGTCGTCGCCGTCTGCCCCTTCTGGTTGTGAAGATTACCTTTGATGCTAGGACCCTTTCGCCCTCTGTCATTCTTGCTGGTGCAGGTGCTCCGTTCAGGAGTATATTCCATATCCTCGGCTCTGCAGTAAGTGCTGGAGGTTTGGGCATGGTGCCCTCAAATGCTCTAGTCCTGTCTCCCTCTGTCCCATGTGTGGAGGCGAGGGTCACTCTAGTCGGAGTGCACAGAGACTATTTGGCCTATAGGCCACTCTGAGCGTGGCTCATCGCTGTCCACATGAACTATATAACCAGGGGTTCAAGTTAATTCTGTTGTAGGGGTTGTTTGCCCTGTAATGATACTCTCTCAAAGCAGTAAGGTATTCTCGAGTCCATACGTCATTCCACCAACTTATCACCCCTGATAGATTTTTGAAACGTTGAACCAAATCACTCTCTCAGATATATGAAGGATCTTATGGTTCCTCTTCTGTAAGGGACACTAGGGTGCTGAGAGGTCTCCCATACATCAGATGAGCTGGACTTAATGGTTCACGTTGCAAAACATCATCAGAGAGGTAGGTAAGTGGTCCGTTATTAACTCGTGCTTCTATCTCTATGGCTACGGTCTGGAGCTCCTGTAGGTCAATCTTTTGGTGGTGTAGGGTTTTCTGTAGAGAACGTTTCACCGTACCAATCATGCGTTCATAGAAGCCTCCGTGCCATGGCGCTCTGGGAAGTATGAATTTCCAACGGCAGTGCGCACCCAAAGGTGAGCACTGCCGTTGATTTAGGGCCCTGCGCACCTTTGAGTTTGTCCAGATTTTCCTCAGACATGCTTCTCCTGCCAATAAGTTGGACCCATTGTCTGAGATCATTAACTTAGGACAGGATCTATGTGAAGCAAACCTGCGGAAAGCCTGTAAGAAGGCCTCAGCACTCATATCGGGAGTCACTTCTAGATGGACTGCCCTTGTTGTGGCACAAGTGAATAGACAGATATATGCCTTTACTGGATTTTTGTCCTTGGTGCCTGTTAGGGTTAGTACTCCTGTGAAATCTACTCTTGTAGTCTCAAAAGGGCGAATATGTACAACTCGTTCCTTTGGAAGTGGAGGATGGCCAGGATAAGGACACACTCTGGTATCGTATCTTTGGCAAATAACACAGGATTTAATTATGGATTTTACAGTCTGCCTACCTTGGGGTAGCCAGTACTGTTGTCTTAAGTCTGTGAGAGTATCTAATACCCCACCATGCAGAGTGTTGTATTTGTGTATGTGTAACACAATTAGTTTGCTTACTATGTGGTGACGAGGAAGCAATATTGGATTTTTTGCTTTCCGATCTATGTCAGGATACTGTAAGCAGCCTCTGCATCTGATTATGTTTTAATTGTTGGTATCTACCCAGAGACCCAGATCATTTTGTAGCTTTTTAGGGACATTGTCAAATTCTCTCCCGATTGTGTCTGTCTGAGCTCTTTTGACCCAGTACCTTAGGGCACTAGGGAATTTATGCTTGATACCTATTTTCTTTAGAAAATCACACGTACACCACTTGGGTGACACCTAATAGTTTGTTCAGTTCAGAGTACCAATTAGGATCAATTACCAAAGTTCGAGGTAGTTCTGTGTTCTCAGTAGCGACAGTGACATTGTTCACAATGACTTGTGGCTTTTGTTTAGGCCACTGGTCGCTGACTAGCCACTGAGGTCCATTGAACCACATCTCTGCCTTTTTTAATTGCTGTAAAGGTAGGCCTCGGAGGAGATAGTCAGCTGGATTCTCTTTGGTGGGTATATATCTCAGTTTGAACCCTGCTGACAACTCTCGTATTTCCTTAATGTGGTTACTCACGTAAGAATTTTAACTATTATTGTTTTTAACCCACTGTAGCACTGCCTCATTGTCTGGCCATTCAATTGTTTCTTCAAAGTGGATGTTGCTTAAGGCCTTGATCAGATAATGAGCCAATTTTGTTCCTAGCAACAAGGCTGTTAATTCCAGTTGTGGCAATGATCGATTCTTTAATGGTGCCACTCTGGACTTTGCTTGGAGCAAATTGGCTAGCCCATTTGAGACCAGGTAAGCTAATGTGCCAAAAGCCTTTCCTAAGGCATCACAGAAATACATGCAGCTTAATTGGTTCTTTTTCATTTACTGTGTTCCCGAGGGAACTTGACAGACTCTAGGATACTTAAATCATTCACTAGCCCTTGCCATTTTTCTTGTAAGGAAGGTCTTAGAAGATCATCCCAGCCTATTTTTTTGTTGCCAACACTCCTGCATTATTAACTTCCCATTAATTAAGATTGGACTTAATAGTCCCAGTGGGTTGAAGGGTTTGCTGACTTGTGAGAATTATTTTCTCATTGTTAGGTTGGTGGTATCTGGCTCCACCGACTTGATTGTCAACTGATCTGCTGTCGTATTCCATTCGACATCTAATAATTTTGTCTTCTCGGGTACCTGGTAGTCGGGAAAATCAGTTTCAATCAGTTGATTTAATTTGGCATTGTTGGAGACCCACAACTGGAAAGGCATATTTGCTCCCATTAATTCTCGATTGGCCTTGTGGTATATGTTCAGCAGTTTACTCTCACTGCTGGCTGTTCCTTGAAAATTGTCCACATGCAAGTTGTTGCTAATTTCTGTTTTATTTGGGCTATTGGACTTCTTCATGTGCATGCCTAAGATAGCTTGAAGCAGAAACGGGGAAGACGTGGCACTAAACAAAACAGACGCAAGCCTGTAAGTGATTAATTCACTGTTTGGATCATTAGGATCCTTGATCCATAGGAACTTTGTGTAGTTCCGGTCTTCTTCTTGGAGACCTACCCTAAGGAAAGCTTTACTGATGTCTGCCGTGTATGCATAAGTCCCGATGCAGAACTTTAACAGCACGTCGTATAGCCTATGTGTCAGGCTAGGGCCAGTTTGAAGACAGTCATTTAAGGAAACACTACTCTACTTTGTCTTAGCACTGCATTTAAATACTATCCGTAGTGGGGTAGTAGCTGAATTTTTCAATACAGGGTGGTGTGGCAGGTAGTGTCCTTCCTTTGGGTTATCATTTGTGACAACTTCGATAAAGTTGTCATCGAGTTGCTTCTTGATTTTTCATGCTTCAAATTCAAGTTTTCAGGATGTCTTTGTAAGCGCATCACCTGTGACCTTAATTTATTTTGTGCCATAAAATGGTTGACGGGTAGCTGAGGGTGATTCAGCTTCCATGGTAACCTGACCCAGTATTGATTATCTCTGTAGATAACTGAGTTCAGGTATTGTTTGTAAGTCCAGTTGTTATCTGAACTAGGTTCAGGGACAATGCCAAGAGTTGCCAGGTCCCATAATTTATGTACAGGGGGATCAAGCTAATCCTCGGACATGTCTCTGAATTGTAATGGAGACTGTTCTCCTAGTCATGCAACCATTACTGGGTTGGCATGTTGGTTGTCTACAGGTGCGGGATGCTTCAGTCATAATACTGGGCCTGTTAGCAAGTAGCCACCTGCAGATGGTAACAGGTTCATTCCCTGTTTTTCATCCTTTCCTTTGATAAACTTATGGTAGACATCTGATCTCATAAGGATTCCAATATTGGAGAGGTTGTCTGATGTTCTTTTGTCAGCCAATTTGATTCTTTTTTCTTCAAGGAATTTGGCTGTTGTCCCCTAGACCATACCCATACAGATCTGATGGGAATCTATCTCCTACAAAAGCTTGTATCGTTTGGACATAACCGCCTGAACGTACTTTAGGTTGTACAACCTTGAAGACTCGGGCTCCTGAGTTAGTCAGGAATCCTGTTATGTCTATTTGTGTCTCGTACAGGCTTGAGTTTCAAGGCATCTACCAACTCCTTTGAGATAAAAGTCATTTGGGATCCTTGGTCAAATAATCCACGTATGGTGACCTTGGACTTTCCATTTTTAATTATCAATTGAGCACTGGGTAGGGCTGATTTATGATCAGACCTTGTTGACAAAGACACTTATGTCAGGTAGTACGGTACAAAGCTGTTCTGAAGTGGAAGTTCCTTCCTCCACTTGTGGTTTGGGAGACTTTGTACTTGAGTCCCCACAAAATGCTGTATGGTGTTGATCCTTGTGACATCTATTGCAGGTGCATATTTGAGTTGCACAGGTGTCGGGATTATGTGACCTTATACACCTGGTGGATTTACGTAACTCCTTGAGTCGTTATATACGTGTAGCATGATCAGGGTAAGCTTTGCAGTTGTACATGGTATGTTGTTCTTCACAGAACACACATGGCCTCCAGACGTTAACAGCATCTTGGGGAGTCACCATTTTGGGTGACACCTTAACTGTAGGTTTGGAGGGACCCACTGCATATGTGCCCACGTTGCCTTGTTTCCACTTTGGGGAGGGGGAAGTTGTTTTAGATTTATTTGGAGTACTGTTTGTACTCTGTTGTTTACTATTAGTGTTTAAAGAAGGTTTAAATGTTGATTTTCCATCTGTGTTATCTCCTTGTCTTTCTAAGATGGATCTTAAACCTTCCATTATCTCCTTTACTGTTAGAGAAGATTTGTTATATAAGACAACCAACTTATCCAGTACATCACTGGGTAGTTTGCATCTCATATGGACTTAGATTCTCCAGTCTGATTAATCCAGATTCACTTTATTCCTAAGCGCCTTGAGCAAGGACTCAAGCTCCAATCTAAAGGCTTGGAGTGAGTCAGCTGATTTATCTGGATGAGGGATATCTAAGAGTTTCTGGGTTAAAAGTCTGATAGCCCTTTCTGGCTTAGCATAATTTTCCTTAAGGAGCTGTACTGTGCTATCATAACCATCATCAGTGAAGATCAAATTACAGACCACTTTTAATGCTTCATCCTTTAAGACATCTGTAAATATGTAAATTTTGTGGTATTTGTAATAGTGTCATTAGTATCCACTGAATCGACAAATTTGTTCCAGAAGTTATCCCAACTCTCGTCCTCTGTACCAGAAAAAGTTGGGAGACTAAGTGATGGTAATTTGACTTCTGGTTGTGTCGGGTTTTGGGAAGCTGTGGCTGCAATGTTTGTAGCGGCCTTGTGTATGGTTATTAACTTGACAAAGTTTTGCAACTTTGTATTGCATCTTCATAATCTGCGTTTTCTTGTACGACTGCTTCCATTGCATCTTCATCTATGCTGGTATCTGCAAATACATCCTGATATTTCAAGATTTTCATTTGTACATGCTGAAATTTGCTCTCTGCAACCTCATGATGGCCTTCCAGTTCTACATAATCAACTGGAGTTTGTTTACATAAATCATCGCATTTTTTTATCTGTCGTGTTAAGTGGATCTTCATACCAGTGAGGGGTCACTTTTACATTTTTGGCAGTAGACGTGATGGCTGTATTTGCTAGCCGTGTTGCGATTGTTCTAGTACTAAGCCTTGTTGGACTTTGATTTGGACTGTTGCTAGCACTTGAGCTAGTAGAGCTACTAGTTTCCAAACTAGAGCTGTTTATCATTTAAAATACACACTATAATTTGAGTGGTAACCTTGTATCTATGCTGGATTTACCTCAAGTTTGCCCTTCAAAATCACTCTTAGTTGGTACAGAGACACAGGTTAACACTCAAAGGTGAAATGATTATAATTAAATTATTACTATAGTTATGGTAATATTATGTAGACAACACAACTCGGCTTGTCATAAGTACTGCATAAAAATATATGCTTGCTAGGTTGTAATATTGGTTCAACTCTAGACAAGTGTAAATTCTTACTCTTACACCAGGTTAGCACAATAAATTAGATTAAGATGCTGTACAACACCAGCCTAAAATATCCTACCCTTGTGCAAGAACTGGTTGTAAATTATGTGACATGCAGTAATTGTTATGGTGCAATATTAAATATTATGTAATGTTTATATAATCACTTAAAATTATATATACATTTATGAGTAAATTAATTAGCCTCTTATCAATCTCTTGTAACGAAAAAGCACAATTGTTCTTTTGGTTCAGGCCTCGGAACAATAATAGTGCTTGTTGTAAGTTCTGTTCACTTGATAGCAGAGATTAAAAAAGTTAGGCAAGAAAATTGTATAGCAGTGTTTTCCTGCTATAATTAATGTATATGTAAATATTGTGTAAATATTGCACTAATGTTTATATAGATCCTAATCAGGATATTGTATCCAGTTCGAAGAACCATTAAATTATGTGGGAAAATCCAAGCAGGCTTTAATTCTTTTTCTTGTTATGAAATATTAAATATTTACTTTAATTTATTTTTCAGTTGACTTTGATATTATATTATTTTGCTTCTGAGTTAGTTCTTAGTTCTTTCTTAGTTAGTGGACTTAAACCACTTTGAGATGGATCCTTCATAAACCACAAATTGTTTACCAAGTCATTAATATAAATTATAAATCATACTACATATGATGGTCTAATCTACTGTAATTATACTTATAGTTAATTTAATTATGTATACTACGCTATCTACAGTATTGAACACAAAAGGGCCTTATCTGATACTGTAGTTGTGGCCTCCAAAGGCTGTGTAATTGTAGCATCAAAATTGGGTGTGGTCCTGTGCCGCAGAGTGCCACGTAATGGCGGCTATCTGCTGGCCTGGAAGGCTTGATGTACAGCACGGTAACAAATTCCTATAATTATGTTGGGAGCCAACTGTCTGCTTCAGTAACTTCCCTCACAATTACCTGTTTGGGATGTTTAACATTAGTAAAAGCACACGAACATATTAAGGCACAGGTATGATATAAATAAGAGGGAAGTATAATGTTGAGTACATACTTGGTTGAGCTTTAAAGCTCTCTCATAACCGGCTACCTAACTAATATTACTTAAGTGTACACATTTATAATAAAAGTATAAGGCAGTCGGATACTCAAGTGTTTCTGTTGGGCGGTAGAATTGCTGTGGTAGTTCCCTTAAGACAGAGTAAAATGTCTGTCGTGCTAGACTCGTGTCACAATTCTCCAGCAGCACTCTCCTGTTGTTTTGTTTTGATTCTGTGACGTACGTGACGACGCCTCTAGGGGAGACGTTCTAAAATATTTGGTGGTTCTATTTATGATTAAGGAATAGAGAGTTAAGCTATATTCCTGGTGTTGGAAATTATATTTAGTCCTAGTGAACACTTTTCTATTAAGTTTAATACTAGAATGAGGTTTAAAAAGAGATGAGATGTATAAATATACGTCTTGTTGTATGACATCACGGAATACCCGTTCTCTGATTTCTTTAATGGGTAACTTATATTATTTTGTGTCGGATTTCCGACAGGTAGAACTCTTCCGCCCTCTGTAATTCTTGCTGGTGCCAGGTTCTCCGTTCAGGAGTATATTCCATCTCCTTGGCTCTACAATAAGTGCTGGAGGTTTGGGCATGGTGCCCTCAAATGCTCTAGTCCTGTCTCCCTCTGTCCCATGTGTGGAGGCGAGGGCCACTCTAAGTCGGAGTTCACTTCTCCCCCAGGCTTGCTGCCTCAATTGCGGTGAGGCCTTACCTTCTCCCGCATGTGTATATGTTACAAACTTGAGGCAACCATCCTCATCTTGAAGCACCGGGACCGTTTGTCTTTTCCTGAGGCTAGGCGCCAAGTTCATTGTCTTCCCCCGTTCGCTGGCTTCTCTTATGCTTGCGTGGTGCGCTTTTCCTCTCCTCGTCCTTCCCACCTTCCTCAGTCTCACAACCGTTTCCAAGCCTTAGACCCGGACACACTCACCACCTCATCCCCTGTTTCTTTCCGTTCTGTCCTGGAGGGACCCCTCCTGGTTCTCTGTCTAGGGTTCCCCTTCTTTCTGCCCAGTATATCATGTCTCCTGTGTCTTCTTTCTCCTCTCCCTCTGGTCCTCCATCGCATCCTTCTCCTCCATCTCTTGGCTCTCCGCGCCGCCTGACTGTGCGGGCCGATGCCCATCGCTCTCCTGGTGGTCATGTTGTTCGCTCTCGTTCTTTTTCTCCTATTGAGACGCTAGAGTCTGTTGCCCAGTACATTGCTGCTGGGACACCTGTCTCTGAGTGAGCAGTGGAAACCTAGCTCCTCTCCTTCCTCCTCCCCGGTTGGTAAGAAGGCTTCGCTTTCTTCTTCGCCCCCATCTCTGATTCTATCATTCCTTCCCCTCCCACTTCGGTGGTAGAGCCCCCTGTTCCTAATGTGGAGGTTTCTTTGGCTCCCTGTTCCATCTCGGTTACTGCCCTTGCTGAGGTGCACTTCACTCTTTCTGCCCCTCATCCACCTGCTCTCCTTGCCCGCCCCTCTCGGTTGTCTCCTCCTCCAGACCCTGCTCGTCCACCTCTGGTCTGTCCCTTCGCTCCGTTCCCTCCTTCTTTACTCAGTTTACCCATGCCCCCTAACCCTGACTTCGCTGACCCTGATCCTGACCCTGTGCTTCTTTAACGTGCTGTGTTCCTTTTTCACCTTTCTTTCAATTTTGTTCTCTGTTGCTATCCTTTCTCCGTTTGTCGATGTCTATTTTACAGTGGAACATCTGTGGATATTACGCCAATTTCCTTGACCTCCAACTTCTAATTCCACAGTTTTCGCCCCTTTGTGTCTGTCTCTAGGAGCCGATGCTTGGTGCTCGTCCTGTTCACTTCCGTGGCTATTTTTTTCTCTCCCCCTCCCCCCTAGCTATTGCTGGGACCCCATAACTCTTCTGCTTTCTTGATTCACTCTGATGTTCCTTTTGTCCTCTTACTTTTTTCATTTATCTCCCCCAACTGTCCCACTTTCTCTTCCCGATCTTAAACACCTCTTGGACTACTTGCCAGAGCCTGTGCTCCTGCTGGGTGATTTCAATTGTCGACATTCTCTTTAGGGTGATGTGCTGACAAACACCCGGTGTCGCCTTCTTGAACCGTTCATCCCCTCTTCTTCACTGTCTCTTCTGAATTCTGGTGATCCCACTCATTTGGACTCTCGGACTCGCTCCCTTTCCTGTCTCGATCTTTCTCTGTGCTCGTCATCCCTTTACTTAGATTTCGAGTGGCAGGTCCTTCATGACTTCCATTGCAGTAACTATCTTCCTACCCTTGTAACCTTTTTCTCTTTTCACCCTCCTCTCTCCTTCCCTAGGTGGCAGTTTGCTGAGGCTGACTGGCCCCTCTTTACTCTCCATGCTACTATTTCTGACCTCTCCGTTCTGCCTCTTCCTCGCGCCCTCCTTCTTTTTCATGACACTGTCTTTGACGCTGCCCTCAGCTCTATTCCTCGCTCTTCCGCTCGGGGGAATGCGGAAGTGCGTTCCCTGGTGGACTGTGGACCTCCGGCTGTCCGCTGTAAGCGTGCAGCCTGGAACAGGCACCGTCGCTGGCAGACGACTAAATCTTTTCTTTTGTTTCGGAAGGCGAGTATGGTGCCCGTAGGACCATCCGTACGGCTAAGCATGCATGCTGGATGTCTTATGTCTCCACCGTTACGTCCGAAACTCCTCTGCCACGGGTCTGGAAGCGTATACGCAAGATAGCGGGTAAGTTCGTTCCCGTGTCTCACTGGTCCTTCGCCTCCGTGGTGCTCTTGTGGCGGACCCATTGCAGGTCCCGACCGAACTAGGTTCCCACTTTTCATCTGTTAGTTCTGGTTCTCATCTTCCCCAATACTTCCTTCTTCGTAAACCTATTCTTGAATCTCGTCCTTTAGATTTCTGTACCCATCTGTGCCTTCCCTATAACGATCCCTTCTCTCTGAGCTTCGGTCTGCCCTGGCCCTCTGCGATTCTACGGTGGCAGGTTCTGATGGCATTCATTATGAGATGCTTCACCATCATCCTCCCTGCACGTCTCAGTATTTTCTGAGTCTGTACAATCGGGTCTGGCAGTCGTCAACAGTCCCTGAGGACTGGCTCGATGCTGTTGTCCTCCCTGTTCGTAAACCAGGGTCCCTCGAGTCATCCCCCAAGGACTTCCGCCCTATTGCCCTCACGTGTTTTGTCTGCAAGCTCTTTGAACGAATGGTCAACGTTCGTTTGATGTGGTTCTTAGAACACCATCACCTCCTCTCCCCTTCTCAATTTGGTTTTTGCAAGTGCCGCAGCACAACGGATGTCCTGGTGAACTTGGAGGTCTATAATCGTACTGCTTTTGCTGCAAAGACCTCCTTTGTTGCCGTCCTTTTTGACCTGGAAAAGGCTTACGACACTACCTGGCGGTATCATATTTTGTCCCAACTTCATTATTTTGACCTTCGTGGGAATCTCCCTCTCTTCCCCCAAAGTTTTCTCTCTCGTCGTTCCTTTCGTGTGAGGCTTGGTACCACTCTCTCTGCCCCATTTAGGTAGTATGAGGATATACCCCAGGGTAGTGTTCTGAGCACTACTCTTTTTCTAGTTGCCCTGAACGGTCTTCTTTCCTCTCTTCCTTCTGGCATCTTCTCCGTTCTCTATGTTGACGATCTTACCCTTTGCTGTAAGGGTGATGATTCGCCTCTCCTTCAACGGTGGCTTCAAATTGCGATTGATGCCGTGTCGTCTTGGGCCACCAATCATGGCTTCAAGTTCTCTGTGTCTAAGACTTGTGCCATGACTTTTACTTGGAAGCATGTCGTTCTTCGTCCCTCTTTGTCGCTTTATGGTCATCCCCTTGTGTACAGGGATTCCACTAAGCTTTTGGGGTTAATCTTTGACATTCATTTGTCTTGGTCGCCCCATATTTCTTACCTCCGAGTTGAATGCTCTAAGGCCCTTAACCTACGTAAGGTTTTGTCCCATACTTCTAGGGGAGCAGATAGACACACGCTTCTCTCTTTGTACTCCTCTCTTATCTTATTTAAACTCGATTATGGTTGCCCTGCATACTCTTCTGCCTCTCCTACTCTTCACTGTCTTGATGCTTTGCACCATATTGGGTTGTGTCTCAGCTCTGGTGCCTTTTGTTCGATTCCCGCTCTCAAGTTGTATGTTGACACTGGCTTCCTCGCTCTCTAGGACCGCCGTGATCGCTACTGTTTTCGCTATCTTGCGCGGTCCTTACAACATCCTTCCTCTCGCCTATGTCGTGCTTTAACTTTTACCCCTCCTGTGGTTCCTGTGCCTCATCATCGTCTCCCTCTTTCTGTCCGACTATCTTGCTTACAAGATTCTTTTTCCATTCGTGTTTCTCATGTTTCTCCTCGTATTGTTCTTGCCCTTGTGGAGAGTCCCCCCTTCCAAAGTTTTGTACATCCTTGACCCGCATCACTAAAGGTTTTACCCTCTTACGGTTCTGAAACGTTCCTTGAGGACTTTTCTACGCACTCCCACTCTGTTTCGATCTTCACCGATGGGTCTAAGTCTGTGAACGGTGTGGACTACTCTGTTGTTTTTCCTGACTGCACATATATGTGTCGCCTCCCTTCGGAGGCTAGTGTTTCACAGCAGATCTTTATGCTATTCTCTATACTCTCCGTCTCTTGCTTTCTCTTTGTCAATCGTCCTTTGTGGTTGTAGTTGACTCTCGTAGTGCCCTCATGGCTCCTTTAATCCTGTCCATCCGGTGGTCATCGAGATTCAACATTGGCTGTTTCTTTTTTTCTAGTATATTTTAATCAGTAGAGTTTTGCTGGGTTCCCAGGAATATTGGTGTTTCTTTAAATGATTGTGCGGATGCTGCAGCTAGAGAAGCTCTCCGTTCTTGTCCCATCTCCCATAAAGGTATTCCTTATTCCGATTGTAATCCAGTTATTCATTCCTCCATCCTTGCCCATTGACAGGGTTGTTGGTCTTCTGTAGTTGGTAACAAGCTGTGTACTCTCAAACGTAGTGAGTCCCCGTGGCCTTCCTCCTGCCACCGTAACAGGCGGTGGGAAACTGCTTTAGCAAAGTTGCGGATTGGCCATACTCGCTTAACTCACGGTCACTTAATAGAGCGCCACCCTGCTCCTTATTGTCCAAATTGCGTTGTCCCGTCTTACAGTCGTGCATATCCTTGTTGAATGTCCTGACTTCCAGGACGAGCGTGTGTCTTGCTTTCCGACTGTCCCCCGCGGTCACTTGTCCCTTGATAGAATTCTTGGTGACTCGGATACTTTTGATATCGTTCGCCTTATGCGTTTTTGTTCTCGGATTGGCATTCTTGGTGATATTTAGCGCCCTCTGATTATTTCGCACTTTGATGGTGCTACATAGCCTTCCCGGTTTGGTGCCTTCTTTTGATAATTACTTACTTACTTATAATTATAATACTCATTACTGTACCAGTGGTAGTGTAGTGGTCACCACCACCAGGGAACCATTACTGTACCAGTGGTAGTGTAGTGGTCACCACCAGGGAACCATTACTGTACCAGTGGTAGTGTAGTGGTCACCACCAGGGAACCATTACTGTACCAGTGGTAGTGTAGTGGTCACCACCAGGGAACCATTACTGAACCAGTGGTAGTGTAGTGGTCACCACCACCAGGGAACCATTACTGTACCAGTGGTAGTGTAGTGGTCACCACCATGCAGGGAACCATTACTGTACCATTGGTCGTGTAGTGGTCACCACCAGGGAACCATTACTGTACCATTGGTCGTGTAGTGGTCACCACCAGGGAACCATTACTGTACCAGTGGTAGTGTGCAGTGGTCACCACCAGGGAACCATTACTGTACCAGTGGTCGTGCAGTGGTCACCACCAGGGAACCATTACTGTACCAGTGGTCGTGTAGTGGTCACCACCAGGGAACCATTACTGTACCAGTGGTTGTGTAGTGGTCACCACCAGGGAACCATTACTGTACCAGTGGTCGTGTAGTGGTCACCACCACCAGGGAACCATTACTGTACCAGTGGTCGTGTAGTGGTCACCACCAGGGAACCATTACTGTACCAGTGGTCGTGTAGTGGTCACCACTAGGGAACCATTACTGTACCAGTGGTAGTGTAGTGGTCACCACCAGGGAACCATTACTGTACCAGTGGTAGTGTAGTGGTCACTACCAGGGAACCATTATTGTACCAGTGGTCGTGTAGTGGTCACCACCAGGGAACCATTACTGTACCAGTGGTAGTGTGCAGTGGTCACCACCAGGGAACCATTACTGTACCAGTGGTAGTGTGCAGTGGTCACCACCAGGGAACCATTACTGTACCAGTGGTAGTGTGCAGTGGTCACCACCAGGGAACCATTACTGTACCAGTGGTCGTGTAGTGGTCACCACCAGGGAACCATTACTGTACCAGGCCATGGTCTGGGAGCCTTAATTAATGGAAGTCATCAGTTCCCCGTCACTCTCGACCAGCTCTGAAATACTAGACTAAAACTTCATGAAATCCGGACAACATCCTCTGTTGTTTACATTTACATCTTTAGTTGTGTACATCAACATCCTCAGCGGTTTACATCAATATCCTCAGCTGTTTACATCAACATCTTTAGTTCACATCAGTGAAAATCAGTGTTTGGGGTTGTTCCCTGGACAGAATATTTTATGAAAAATAAATTATGATATTTTAAGGAGGACAAAGACACTGAATTTAAACACAGACAGAAGAAGGTGTTGAGGGGCACAGATCTGTGACACGAGCAAAGGGGGGAGAGGTAGTGAGGACACAGAGCTGTGGCACGAGCAAGGGGGGAGAGGTAGTGAGGGCACAGAGCTGTGGCACGAGCAAGGGGGGAGAGGTAG
The DNA here is from genome assembly GCF_040958095.1 of Procambarus clarkii. NCBI lineage: Eukaryota > Metazoa > Arthropoda > Malacostraca > Decapoda > Cambaridae > Procambarus > Procambarus clarkii. The sequence goes on from NC_091179.1 coordinate 32,044,810, forward strand.
TGAGGGCACAGAGCTGTGGCACGAGCAAGTGGGGAGAGGTAGTGAGGACACAGAGCTGTGGCACGAGCAAGTGGGGAGAGGTAGTGAGGACACAGAGCTGTGGCACGAGCAAGGGGGAGGGGAGAGGTAGTGAGAGCACAGTGTTGGACAAAATCATCATGGATAATGGGAGGCATTTTGACAAGCCACGAACCATGCTGCAAGTTGCATATTATCAGCAATGACCCAGCATTATAAAGTGACAATTCGTTAGCGCCATCAAAAGCACTTAAAACACCATTAAGAACAAACCGGAACACTTCAAGATAGTGATGAGCACTGTGATATGAGCAAGTACTCATTGTAACAGTAAACACCTGTAATGGGAGAAGAGAGAAACAGGGCAGCACACACACGAAAATTAAACATCTTAAACCTAACCAACCCAACCTAACCTAACCTAACCTATCTTAACCTAACCTAAACTATCACAACTAAGTAAATAATTTATGTTCTTAATGTAATATAATAATATTAATTTAAATATATTAATTGGAAACTATTTATTGAAATTAAAGAAAATCACTCGGCCTATTACGCAATTCGGGCCTTGCATAGTAGGCCGAGAAGTGCGGCCTCTCTCTCTCTCTCTCTCTCTCTCTCTCTCTCTCTCTCTCTCTCTCTCTCTCTCTCTCTCTCTCTATATATATATATATATATATATATATATATATATATATATATATATATATATATATATATATATGTCGTACCTAGTAGCCAGAACGCACTTCTGAGCCTACTATGCAAGGCCCGATTTGCCTAATAAGCCAAGTTTTCATGAAATAATTGTTTTTCGACTACCTAACCTACCTAACCTAACCTAACCTAACTTTTTCGGCTACCTAACCGAACCTAACCTATAGGGATAGGTTAGGTTAGGTTAGGTAGGGTTAGTTAGGTTCGGTCATATATCTACCTTAATTTTAATTCCAATAACAAAAAATTGACCTCATACATAATGAAATGGGTAGCTTTTTCATTTCATAAGAAAAAATTAGAGAAAATATATTAATTCAGGAAAACTTGGCTTATTAGGCAAATCGGGCCTTGCATAGTAGGCTCAGAAGTGCGTTCTGGCTACTAGGTACGACATATATATATATATATATATATGTCGTACCTAATAGCCAGAACTCACTTCTTGGCCTACTATGCAAGGCCCGATTTGCCTAATAAGCCAAGTTTTCATGAATTAATGTTTTTTCGACTACCTAACCTATCTAACCTAACCTAACCTAACTTTTTCTGCTACCTAACCCAACCTAACCTATAAAGATAGGTTAGGTTAGGTTAGGTAGGGTTGGTTAGGTTCGGTCATATATCTACGTTAGTTTTAATTCTAATAAAAAAAAATTGACCTCATACATAATGAAATGGGTAGCTTTATCATTTCATAAGAAAAAAAATAGAGAAAATATATTAATTCAGGAAAACTTGGCTTATTAGGCAAATCGGGCCTTGCATAGTAGGCTGAGAATTGCGTTCTGGCTACTAGGTACGACATATATATATATGTCGTACCTAATAGCCAGAACGCACTTCTCAGCCTACTATTCAAGGCCCGATTTGCCTAATAAGCCAAGTTTTCATGAATTAATGTTTTTTCGTCTACCTAACCTACCTAACCTAACCTAACCTAGCTTTTTTTGGCTACCTAACCTAACCTTACCTATAAATATAGGTTAGGTTAGGTTAGGTAGGGTTGGTTAGGTTCGGTCATATATCTACGTTAATTTTAACTCCAATAAAAAAAAATTGACCTCATACATAGAGAAAAGGGTTGCTTTATCATTTCATAAGAAAAAAATTATAGTAAATATATTAATTCAGGAAAACTTGGCTTATTAGGCAAATCGGGCCTTGAATAGTAGGCTGAAAAGTGAGTTCTGGCTACTAGGTACGACATATATATATATATATATATATATATATATATATATATATATATATATATATATATATATATATATATATATATATATATATATATATATATATATATATTAAAGATGTTAAATACCTTTATTAGTGGTGATAACAGGTAAACTTTGCGAGACACGTGTGCTGCTGATTGAGGTTGACACGAGGCTACTCCTCTCCAGCGATTAAAGTTGACAATTACTCAACTGTGAATTTCATAGTTCACGACTTTTACACAGAATTTTACTAGAATTTTTCGTTAAAAGTTTTATTTTATATGACTGCTTCTCTAACAAACCCCTCACAAAAAACAGGTCACTGGAAATTCTCTCTCTCGGAATAGAGTTGCTCTGCAATACGAGATAAAAATTGTGTTTCATGTGAGTTGAGTGCATTACAATGGACCGAGAATTTCCTCATTTCTCTCTGGGGGGAAAAAGTTATTTCCGGCTGGCTTCCACCAGTAAAAAATTAATGAGTTAACACCTTTATTCCTTTGCACTTTCCGCCTGGCTTATTATTTCCTCTCTTATCCCCCGTGCTTTTTGTTATTTTATATTCATCTCTCATGATATTTTACTTATTCTTAAATAAAATTACACTTAAGGGGGCATATAAAAAAATATCGTTATAAATTAAAATTGTTCAATTTGCTTATAATTTTTTTTATGAAATGGTTATAGAAAGGGCTGCAACTGGTCCAAGTTTCACCATCACACCCTAAACAGAAAAGGAGAAAAAAATACACAACGTATTATGCAACGAATGTTCAACATTCTCAAATAATCTCAGGGAACACATGTGTCAACTAAAATGTCTACTATGTGCTGTAGAAGCACAAACTCTTGTAATAATTGTAATATGTATGTTCAATATATTTATATTAAATTTTTTTTTTTTTATTGTTTTTTTTTTGGCCAATTTTTTTTCTCGTTTGTTATCAAGGGATTTGCATGAAACTTGCACACCTTACTCAATGGATGCCTATCTGCAAGGGTGCCAATTATGAACGAAATTTGTCGAAGTCAAGCTCAGCTACAGGTGGCCGAACTTGGATCTTTATTTTACTCTGGAAAGTAATTTACACCTTCAAATTACTTCAGAGCTTTCATTTATTAATCAATTTACATGCAAATTACACCTTATATGTAGCGTTTGTGCTTCTACAGACTCTAGTAGACATTTTAGTCCAAAGTCTATTTGTTGATTTTATAAAAATTTATAAATATCATATATTGCATATTTTTTTAGTAGGGTAACTTTGAAAAATTATAGTATTGCACTAAACACTTTTTTGATAAAACTGATCACTAGAATCCTTTATTATGTGCTTAATTTAATATCTGAGTGTTATAGAAATGATTTTAGTTGACACATGTGTTCCATGAAACTTTTTGAAAATTCGTTGCATAATTCGTTGTTTATTTTTTTTCTCCTTTTCTGTTAAGGGTGTGATGATGATACTTGGACCAGCTGCAGCCCTTTCTATAACCATTTCATAAAAAAATTTATAAGCAAATTGAACCACTTTTAATTTTACATCGATATGCCCCCTTAACGAAGGTGATATAAGAGAAATTTTGTAAGAAAACATTTTATACTAATCTTCTCGTGCGATGATGTTGAAACTACCCAGTCTATAGATATTATTTCCAGAGCAGGTGTAGAAAATATTGTCAACTATAATTGAGGTTTGCCAACAAAGACTAAAAAATCTAGCCAAACAGGTTTAACTACCACGTTATGTGTGAATATCTAAAATGAAGATCTGAGGCATATATGTTGACGTTCAAGACATATGTTAATAAACATATCAGCTCTGGGATTGTACCAGCTATTTCCCTGGCTTAAGCATATTTCACCCATTTCCCCTGGTTTAAGCATATTATACCTATTGTCCTGGCTTAAACACATTATTCTTATTGCCCTGGCTTAAAAATATTTAATAAACGCTACAACTATCACTGACATGAAGGTAATGCTTTTATACTACAGAGAATTGCAGTCATATTGAATTCGGGTCTACAAATTCCTTGTATATAGGGTTCAGGATTGAGTTTAGAGGATCTGATGTCAAGTAGCATCCACACTCAGAGGGAAGCAATAGATAAGCAGGTTTCCGTACTCCTGGCTGGTTTGGGAACGTGTTGTAGATTTTGGTTGTATAATTATTTAAGAAACATGTTAGCGCATATAATATAGGTATAGTCTCATGGATTGCTTCAGGCTGAGGTTAGTCACATATATTAGTGTTTGTGGTTGAATAAGGCTGTTCAGGAGTTGGTCAAAACGCCTTCTACAGTTTCTTTTGATTTAATATTATTGCGTTTTCATACTCTTGAGTTCGTATTGAGGCCGTCATCGCGACGGTGAAGATCTGTAGGTATCATTGAGATTTCCTCTCACAACTCATTAATTATGAGGGTTTTACATTAGCTTCAATTTAGATTTTTATTTAGAAGCAACATGTGCAATTGATTTATTCAAATTAATTCAGTTGGGTTGAAGTAAAAATATGCTCAACTGTGAAAACCTATCACTTGCAACTGGAGTTGTGAGACGTGAAGTGACGAAGCTTATTGTATAAAATATGGGGAAGCAAGTGACGGCCGTTACCAGGCTGTAGTGTGACGGAGGATATTAAGCAGTGTTGGGGGAGGTGTAAGGGCTCCTCCACACTTCCGTGGGACCACTATAGACCTTCTTGTAGAGCGTATACTGAGCGTCTTCTTGGTCCAGGAGTCTGCTTGTCGTCTGATTCAGTTTCTATGACTTTATATCTCCAAATATTTCACACTACCAAGAGGACTCTTGTATGCAATGCTCTTAACCTTCCTTACGAGGTAGCTACATGTATTAGGTAGTGCTTCCTGACTGGGATTATATGCAGAACAGTATTATTCACCCCGGTGGCGTAGTTGTGACACACTTGCCCCGCGCTATGATCAGCGAGTTGGTCTGGGTTCGAGTCGTGGCCAGGGCGGGTTTACTAGGCGCCAATCCTAAACTGTCAACTTCTGTTCACCCGGCAGTAATAGGGTACTTGATTGTTAGCCAATTGGCGGGTCACTTTCCAGGGAAAACTAGAGAGCAAACTATGGGAAGCGTAAGCTTTCAGCCTGTTAACAGTAGTAAGAAGTCTTTGTTCCTGTTCCTCTGTAAAAGAAAAAATAATGTCCCCAACAGTCACGTAGGATATTTATGATTCACATAACTGAGAATTATTCGGTTGGAGGCAGACGCTATAACTACCACATGCACACTTATGCAGAATTAATCACTTCTCTTCAGACTTTCCACATTACCAGAGATCCGTGCAATTATATGCCACTGCAGACTACGAGACGGTTGAGCCATGCAGGACGCGGGCCATCTGAGAACGTGGAGATAAAAGCCAAAAATCCCCGTAAGAATCGTGAGCAACAATTCATGGAAACTGATGATAGAATTGTAACGGTTCATCAACTATATACCTGAGCCAATTGACACACCCAAGAGTTGTTAATGGTGCGTTACAGGTTTAATATCATGATTCAACTTAAAATTGTTCACTAGACCAAGGAACAGTTTGGAACAAGGCAACTGGTAGCAGTGTCTACTAAATTCTCGTGTTCCAGCAGACCCCTGAATGGAGTTATTAAATAAGAATGTGAAAGAGAACCACGTATCCCCGGTTTCTTTCAACCTGATGCCCCTGTTTACCCAGCGTTAAATATGTACCTGGAAGTTAGACAGCTGCTGCTGGCTGCTTCCTGGAGGGTGTGCAACAAAATGGAGGCCTGATCGAGGACCGGGCCGCGCGGACGCTAAGCCCCCGAACTCATCTCAAGATAACCTCAAGATCCATCCAGAGAAAACTTATGATATATTTATAGTCCGCAACGTAGCCTATAAAGCTTATAAGTAATTATATAACTTGTAATGAGCCTGAAACAAATCTTTA
>NC_091179.1:32055714-32160714 GCF_040958095.1 Procambarus clarkii
CCAGGATACAGCACGCATTTCCCCTCTGAACTGCGACACTGAGGCGCTGGAACAGGAAACTGCCCGCTCATGGGTCTCTAGTTTTCCCAATGAGTTCTTCACCCACCTCCTTTAGGAACTTAAGTGCACATTTACCCCAGGTGCCCAGATACTCAGAGCCTATCGGCACGAACCTGTAACAACGTTCTAAGTCTCTGTACTTGTTGATTTTCTGGGTCTCCCTGAAGGTGGCTTCCCCACCTCCCTCCGCTGAGCTGTAACATAGATAGGTATCAGCCAATGTGGAAGCACATGTGTAATCCCATAGGACCTGTTTACCTTCCCTCTATGGCTGCAGGGTGACTCCATCTGGGCGTTTTTGGCTGGTGTCAGGTCTGCACAACTGAGGTTCCCTTTGTGCTGGACACCCAGCTGTAGTCAAACTTCTCTTGATGATGTCATTGACTGCTTCATGTCTGGCAATCTTTCCCTGTGTCTTACGACAGATGAGACCATGGCTGCCATATTGATCTGCCCGTGCATGGCCGCAAATACACCGGTGTTCGGTGGAGATAGGGGCGGCAAGGCGCAGAGCAACACCAATACTTAGGGCCCGATGGTCCAGGCGGGTGCCAAAGGCGGAATTATATAGGGACTGCCAACAGGAAGTCTACGCATGGTGGGCTTGCACAGCTAGGAGACATACTCTGTCCTTCTCCGAAGCTGCCTCCAGCAATGCTTTGGCGATGTTTTACACTATGGGGCTATCCCATTTGTCCTGTTTGCCGTCGTTTGGAAAAGTTGGTCGAGTGTGTGAATTAGGAAGAGTGTCCCACTGATCAGCTCCTTCCACAAATTTGAGGTCACGAATCCCAGTGAAGTTCCTTAGGTATTCCGGTAGTATTTCATTCACTAATTCATGTGTAGCAGTGGTCGAGGATAAAAATGCCGGCAATGCTAAATGCGTTGCCTTGCGAATACCTATACCCCCGACCCACTGACCGTTAATTACGACAGACAATACTCTAATTCTTTTCTGGCTGATGGGTAGGCTCCCTGAGACTATCCGTAGCGGTTTGGCGGGAAAGTAAATTAACCCAAACGTATTCTACGTTACTCAAATTGTCAAAGAACAAATTCTCTTAAAGCAATGGTCGTTCCCTTGGTTACGTTATATTAATTGCCTCGCAATCACCTCACTGAATACTGGACTTCGATGTCCTACCAGATAAACAGGAGAATATAAAACCCAAGTACTCGTCTACAGCTGAGTTCACCCAGGACAATGACAAATCACAGTGATTTACGTTACAATCCGGTTGCAATGACAATACTGCAGAACCTAGTAAAATAACATACAGGACGTGCACCGTCTAGAACACTGCCCCACAATGACTTTACTGAACTGCAATCACATACGGTGTTTGGTCAACACTAGTAACAGTCACCATCAAAAAATAACCTCTTTGCAATAACACACACGGCAAGTACTCTAATTTCCAAGTATTAGAATACTGCACAACACTTACTGCTGCAAATGACCCCAGTGCTCTCACTACCACTTAGAACACAGGTCCACACATTGCAATCACCACAGTAAATAACACAATAACACTGGGCACCATGGCACTACGATCATATATATATAATTACTGCTGACACATGTAACCTTCAGCTATCAAACGTTAATGGGACCACTAAGGAGATCTCGCACTCCTTAAATCACATGTGTGAGTGATTTATCGATCCCGCAGGCCGATAAACACTCCCGAGAATTACGTAACTCGACAGAGCGACGCCGGTCTCTCGCGACAGCCTCGTTACTCACCAAATTTTACCAAAATTACATTATTACTGCAACTACCATACATATATATATATATATATATATATATATATATATATATATATATATATATATATATATATATATATATATATATATATATATATATATATATATATATATATATATTCCTGCCCGAAACGCTTTGCGTAATAGTGGCTTTAGGCATTGTATGTACTAGCTCTATCTATAAAGCCAACAAACTTTGTAAAATCTCTTTATGTATGTACCTTTACCTAAATAAAAATTATTATTATTTTTATATATATATATATATATATATATATATATATATATATATATATATATATATATATATATATATATATATATATATATATATATATATATATATATATATATATATATATATATATATGCATATATCAATCACAATTGTCATGGCCCTGGGAACCATACAAGAAATTACCACACTGTAGTACACTCCACAGTAATCATTGCCAGGAATAACTGACGTTACATACACTAACCAGAGCGCTCAGCGTTGGAATTCCACACCTGCAAGACTACACATGGAATGATATCACTCTGTCCCACGGATAATCAAAATGATTTAATTACTACAATGGAAAAATATAAATATTACATGGACATCCTCTCAGTCCTTGGCTAATCTATGTATACTCTGTTCCCGTGTGTACCCACACACACACACACACCGTAAGTCTGTGTACACAAGACGTAAATCCCTCTGGACTGACAAGATGACAACAAGAGTGATTATCTCCTCGTCCACACTTCACTTCACCTCTACAAGTGCTTAGTGATAATGTAACGGAACACATGACTTCGAATTCAAGCTTTAGAGACTACTAATCACCAGAAATACACACAAAGTACTTACTCATTCATACTGCCGGCTTACACACACTTCCCATACACCAGGCACCCCCGCTACGGGTGGCTGGCTGGCTCACAGCAGTGGTAGGTGGCTAAAGCGGAGACCTCCCCTACCCTTCCCGAGCAAGTGTAGCACCCCCAACACTTTAGGCGCCAAAACACTGACTCGAGATTTTCCACGAATTTCTATGAGAAAACTGTCCTTGAACACTTGGCACGAATTTCCCCGTTCCCATCGACTGCTACAGATCACTCGCAGGAAATTAGAACTTCTATAATCACTGGTATGGGACCCACGAGTCTGTTACTGCTCGTATGCACATTACCCCACTATCCCAGAACTTTTTCTCATTCCCTATTTTCTACCTTTCGATGATGACTCCAGCTGGATTCTGACTGTGCAGCTGGCGGTCCTGGTGGAGGCGGTAGTGGAAGAGCTGAGGAGACAGTCACCACGACGTCGTCTTGCCCAATTTGGCCGAATGGGCAAGAGAGAGAGACGTCCGGGTATGGTGATGACTGGAGCAGAATGAAGCAGGAGGGAGAAATGGCAGCGATTCCCGCATCCTCCTCGAAATAGCCAATGAGAGGAAGGCATACAGCGGCCTACCCCTGTCAACCAATCACCGACGGTGTACCATTGCCCCTAGGGCAATTACAAGATGGTCGACCAACATGGTGGCTCAAGATGTTTACTAAGATGACGGCTGTTGCCATGACGACGACTCAAGTGGCTAGCGCTGGGAGGCCCACACTCGCCAGGCGGTTGTCTGTTCCCGCGCAAATCTGAATCTCGCTCCAAGCCATACAATAGATGATGCTATTGGCTCTATCACTGTCCACAGATGTGCTACCCCGGCCAGGGTAACATTTCTGGACTGCTGATGACGGGGGCTCTCACATGAGCCCAAACACTAGATGTTTCGGTTGCTGGTTACCAAACTTAAGTCCGCACACTTAACAAGTGTACTTAACAAGTGCACTGGCCTCCACAGGCATAAGAGCACTATTGTAAGTTAGCTGGTGAACCATCCCCTCACAATTTCTTACACTGGCGTATGCAGATATGTTGTTGAATAGGCGGTAATGGAATAGGCACGATCTCCTTGACTAAGCAGGAGATTATCGTAACAATATATATATCCCTATCTCCCATTGGTCTATTTGTCTGTTCATCCATCTATCTATCAATTCATCCACCTACCTATCCATCTATCTTTCAAACTATTCCTCCATCTATCCCATTTATTCATCCATTTGTCCATCGATCCATCTAGCTGTCCATCTATCTATGCAACTATTTATTTATTTATTTATCCATCAGTTTATCCATCTATCTATTGATCTATCATCCATCAACCCATCTCTCTACTTATGTCCATCTTTGTTTTTCCGTCTACCCATTTATCCATCTATCTATCTATTCATCTATAATTATACATGCATCTAACCCTCCATTTATCTTACCATTTATACATCCATCTATAGATCAATCCATCAATAGATCCATCTATAAATAGATCCATCCATCTATTAGTTCATTTATCTGTATATATGTCTATCCATCCATCTGTCTATCCATAAATCTTTCCATTAATCTGTCCATCCATCTATCCATCCATCCATCTACACATCTTCCTATCCATCCATCTGCGCATCTGTCTATGCATTTACCCACTCATTCATTGATCCATCCATCAATACATCTATCCATCTATCTACTCCCATTGTCTATCTATCTATACCTCAATCCATATATCTATTTTTTCGTCCAAGTATCCCAATGTATCCATCTACATATGAATCTATCCATCCAACAATCAATCTATTCTTTTATCTATCTATCGATCCATCTATCTACTGTTTATCTTTGTCTTTGTCTTTTTCGGTCTGGCTTTGCCTTAGTCTGTGTCTGTTTTGGTCTCTGTCTCTGTCTTAACAAAAGTATATTTTGTTTAATGTGTTGGAGACGAGACGAGCTTATAGGTGTTATACTAACACAGTAAGAATAGTTACACCACTAACACAGTAAGAATAGTTACCCCACTAACACAGTAAGAATAGTTACCCCACTAACACAGTAAGAATAGTTACACCACTAACACAGTAAGAATAGTTACCTCACTAACACAGTAAGAATAGTTACCCCACTAACACAGTAAGAATAGTTACACCACTAACACAGTAAGAATAGTTACCTCACTAACACAGTAAGAATAGTTACCCCACTAACACAGTAAGAATAGATACCCCACTAACACAGTAAGAATAGTTACCACACTAACACAGTAAGAATAGATACCCCACTAACACAGTAAGAATAGTTACCTCACTAACACAGTAAGAATAGTTACCTCACTAACACAGTAAGAATAGATACCCCACTAACACAGTAAGAATAGTTACCTCACTAACACAGTAAGAATAGTTACCCCACTAACACAGTAAGAATAGATACCCCACTAACACAGTAAGAATAGTTACCTCACTAACACAGTAAGAATAGTTACCCCACTAACACAGTAAGAATAGTTACACCACTAACACAGTAACAATAGTTACCCCACTAACACAGTAAGAATAGTTACCCCACTAATACAGTAAGAATAGTTACACCACTAACACAGTAAGAATAGTTACACCACTAACACAGTAACAATAGTTACCCCACTAACACAGTAAGAATAGTTACCCCACTAATACAGTAAGAATAGTTACACCACTAATACAGTAAGAATAGTTACACCACTAACACAGTAAGAATAATTACACTAACACAAAGAGAATAATTACACCACTAACACAGTAACAATAGTTACCCCACTAACACAGTAACAATAGTTACATCACTAACACAGTAACAATAGTTACCCCACTAACACAGTAACAATAGTTACATCACTAACACAGTAACAATAGTTACCCCACTAACACAGTAACAATAGTTACCCCACTAACACAGTAACAATAGTTACATCACTAACACAGTAACAATAATTACACCACTAACACAGTAACAATAGTTACATCACTAACACAGTAACAATAGTTACCCCACTTACACAATGAAAATAATTACACCACTAACACAGTAACAATAGTTACCCCACTAACACAGTAACAATAGTTACACCTCTAACACAGTTAGAATAGTTACACTACTAACACAATGAGAATATTTACACCACTAACACAATGAGAATATTTACACCACTAACACAATAAGAATAATTATCCCCTTACTTAGATCTTCTCTGTTTATGGGGCTTCAGAAACTTATGAAGCTGTGGAAGCAGCCCGTCCTCCAAAAAACACCCAAAAAGGGATTCCATGCACCCGTCAAACCCCCTGTTTATGAATGTAAAACACTTTACACACGACTCACAACTAATTTCGTTCGAACACTTCCGGAACAAGTGCTTCACTGACGAGTTTTTATCGAACCACAATGCTGTAAATGCTTCACCCACGTACTACAAATACAAATAATCGCTAACAGAACCTAAACACCTAACCTAACCTATTCCTATATATGCACAATATGCTAATATATTATAATATTAATTTACATATATGACAAATTTCCCGTTTTGAATGAACAGCGTGTTAAAATTTTTGAATGCGTCTGTCGACCGCTGGATGTAATGGATTTGAGGACGGGTTGTGGAAGAATCGTGTTATTTATGGGAGTACGGCCAAATTATTGATAGTTGGTAATTTATGTTCACTTTTCCCAGATTAATGATCAATGCTGTGTGATGAGAGTCGGTGCGACCTCAGCTCCTGGGGACGTGTTGAGGGTAGGAGCGGCCTCAGGTCTTGGGGATGTGTTCAGCGCAAGAGCGGCCTCAACTCCTGGGGCCAGATTCACGAAGGTACTTACAAATGCTTTTCCTTCTTAGTGCCTTCGGAGCGGCTACGTCGGTATTCAGGTAGGCATACTAAGGAAAACTTTCATAAGTTTGCTCCGTCGGCTAAGAGTGCTGTCCACCACTCGTAGCTTTAAGTAAACTGGATATAACTTAATTTTTCTCTACTACACAACACGGAGGATCGTTTGTAATATAAACAAAAATATTTTAGTTGGCGAATCTCGTGAAGAGGAGTCCTTCGTGTTAGTTATATATACATTTTCTGCTTGAAACTTATAGTAAATATGTCTTTTATGATATTAGAATTAGTTTTATAATAACAAGATATTATACCAGTAGTAGCCCTGCCTGATGGAAGCATTTACTATTACCAAGTTCACCTAGTAATAAGTATAGATGGGTATGTATAGCTAAGGTACACCCCCTATTTTTAATTTATTTTCTTTTGCTTTATTTTGAAATTAAATCTGGACGAGACTTAAAATAAAAATATGTTGCACAAATGATGTTAGGTTAGGGTAAAAACTTCAAAAACTTTTCTCATTGAATATTTAAACCTATAACTATGACTATATGGACTATTAAAAAAGAGAGAGGGAAGTAGGGGTCCAAGACCTCTTCCTGTTACACAATTTAGGTGTGTGGAACAAGTAATTATCAAAAGAAGGCACCATACCGGGAAGGCTATGTAGCAGTTAGGCAGTGAGGTGAGGCAGCTACTTATTTGAGGAATGCTTATTTTATTTACCTTATAAGCTGAGGCAGCTAATTTTATTTGAGGAATGCTTAGCTGATTCCTCTACATTTAGCATGGAATAAATTTGTGTCCAAGACCTCTTCCTGTTACAAATGTTCCAGTTCTGCTATTACACAATTTGGCTGTGTGTAAAAATCAGTAAGTAATTATTATATTTTTTTTTTTTTTTGAGATATATACAAGAGTTGTTACATTCTTGTACAGCCACTAGTATGCGTAGCGTTTCGGGCAGGTCCCTGGAATACGATCCCCTGCCGCGAAGAATCGTTTTTTCATCCAAGTATACATTTTACTGTTGCGTTAAACAGAGGCTACAGTTAAGGAATTGCGCCCAGTAAATCCTCCCCGGCCAGGATACGAACCCATGGCATAGTACTCGCGGAACGCCAGGCGAGTGTCTTACCACTACACCAAGGAGACTGTGCTTATAGTAATTATCAAACGAAGGCACCAAGCTGGGAAGGCTATGTAGCACCATTGTGTGTAACAATAAACCAATTTTTTTTAACAAATAATGCACCTGTGAGAAACGAATCCTGTCAGCTGTAAAAATATTGATGCAGTTATTTAAATAAAAAATATAATGAAAGAAATATTACTGGTTTAATTTTATCCTATCTTTTTGTACTATACAGTATATCCAAAGAAGTGAAAAATTGAGACATAATGCACAATTTAATGAATGATTCAAAAGAAATATGATTATTACATATCAACATGAGATCTTAATGATCCATGGTTAACATGATTTAATAAGGATAATATTGGTAATAATACAAACTATAATTTAAAATCTTTATTACTGATATTTTTGTATTAAGAAGCTTAGGTATACTCAGCAATGTGCTGCTACCCTATTCTATATGGAAGATTACACAGTGTAGATAAAAAAAACTAGCTATAAGTTCATTTAATACTCCCATCTCACAAGATGGTTAGGCATTCATGGAATCAAGGGAAAAGATTCCAGCCTCAATAAAAAAAATCAACTCTGACTAAATAACAACTTCACGATTTCCACAAGAGGTAAGCACTGAATCATGGAAACATTATATTATAACTACTCCTACCAGTTTCTACAAGACTCCTCTCAAACAATGTATTTTTTTAACATGCTTAGGTATACACAGCAATGTACTGCTTCCCTATTCTGTAAGAAGGACGGTATAGTCTAGATCAAAAACCAGCTACAAGCTCATGGAATCAGGTGAGAACAAAATATGTAAGGCTGATCTATTAGCCCCGACTAGCAAAATCTGGGTGCAGCACATGAATATCTTTCAATATTCCTGAGTGTATGAAGTAATTACAGAGCTCAAAGTACCTCATACCATTTGGTATGAAGTCACTGATAACAGGGCAATCACAGATATACTGTTGGAGAGTATGTCCTCTCAAGTACAACTGAAAACAGATCTTTTATTAACCAGAGGTTTAAAACTCATGGAACTGCCTACCCGCTGAAACCGTAAATGCCAACATCCAGCTAGAAAATATCATTAGAACAATTGGCGGGACTTAACAAGCCGCCGGCTTTTTGTCCTCACCGAGGCCACTAGATAGTTAGTAGCCCTGGGATAAATTTAGGTAAATATATACATAAATAAATACCATCGCTTCGCAAATCTTGGGAGCGACAAGGGAAGCCATACACTATCTCTTAGAATTACGTAGGTAAAAAAAAAATACATATTTGTTTACTACAAAAAATACATATTTACTTACTACACCTACAAATTGTGTAACAGAGTGTTGACTGTACAAGTTGAAAAAACATAGTTTTACTTCGAAATATACTAATTTTATAAGAAAATTGGACGTAAATAAGTCGCAAGTGCATCATGGAGAAGCTCCGATATGCCAGCGTCGTGATTTGCTACAGCTGTAAGATGAAAAATGTTACCTTCTCTCTGATTGGCCAAACTAAAAGCCTTAGTGACATCTAGCGAGACCAAAGTGAACTACTGTCCTGTACTAAAAAAATCTTCGTAAGTTTACTTCTCTGAATCGCTCTTTGCTGCGTTCTTAGCCGGCACTTAGAAATCTTCGTAGCAAACATACTTATGAAGAAATACATGGAGCTTCGTGAATCTAGGTCCTGGGGACGTGTTCACTGGATCCCTCAACTTGCCTCAACTTGATTTACATCCGCCGCTGCTCAATACAATCAGGAGAGGCGCCTTTGATGTGCTCGTGTGGCTGCAGAAGCAGAGATATCATCCCACCCAATATATACACCTGTATATTCTCCCGCTCGGTGTATGTGTTGGGTATTACTGAAAGATTACGTCCACTCAATACAGGCACCGGAGCGAGACTTGGGAATTTAACGTTAGTTAACTAACGAGGTGGTGTTAGGCTGCGGAATCCACGTGAATGTTTAACTCCATTAACTGAGGACATTCATAATGCACGCCACCACACTGGTCACTGTTCAGACAGGTGTCAGCAGTGTCAGCCACCACTCCCTGCCACCACACTGGTCACTGTTCAGACAGGTGTCAGCAGCGTCAGCCACCACTCCCTGCCACCACACTGGTCACTGTTCAGACAGGTGTCAGCAGTGTCAGCCACCACTCCCTGCCACCACACTGGTCACTGTTCAGACAGGTGTCAGCAGTGTCAGCCACCACTCCCTGCCACCACACTGGTCACTGTTCAGACAGGTGTCAGCAGTGTCAGCCACCACTCCCTGCCACCACACTGGTCACTGTTCAGACAGATGTCAGCAGTGTCAGCCACCACTCCCTGCCACCACACTGGACACTGTTCAGACAGGTGTCAGCAGTGTCAGCCACCACTCCCTGCCACCACACTGGACACTGTTCAGACAGGTGTCAGCAGTGTCAGCCACCACTCCCTGCCACCACACTGGACACTGTTCAGACAGGTGTCAGCAGTGTCAGCCACCACTCCCTGCCACCACACTGGTCACTGTTCAGACAGGTGTCAGCAGTGTCAGCCACCACTCCCTGCCATCACACTGGTCACTGTTCAGACAGGTGTCAGCAGTGTCAGCCACCACTCCCTGCCACCACACTGGACACTGTTCAGACAGGTGTCAGCAGTGTCAGCCACCACTCCCTGCCACCACACTGGACACTGTTCAGACAGGTGTCAGCAGTGTCAGCCACCACTCCCTGCCACCACACTGGTCACTGTTCAGACAGGTGTCAGCAGTGTCAGCCACCACTCCCTGCCATCACACTGGTCACTGTTCAGACAGGTGTCAGCCACCACTCCCTGCCACCACACTGGTCACTGTTCAGACAGGTGTCAGCAGTGTCAGCCACCACTCCCTGCCATCACACTGGTCACTGTTCAGACAGGTGTCAGTAGTGTAAGCCACCACTCTCTGCCACCACACTGGTCACTGTTCAGACAGGTGTCAGAAGTGTCAACCACCACACTGGTCACTGTTCAGACAGGTGTCAGAAGTGTCAACCACCACTCCCTGCCACCACACTGGTCACTGTTCAGACAGGTGTCAGCAGTGTCAGCCACCACTCCCAGCCACCACACTGGTCACTGTTCAGACAGGTGTCAGCAGTGTCAACCACCACTCCCTGCCACCACACTGGTCACTGTTCAGACAGGTGTCAGCAGTGTCAACCACCACTCCCTGCCACCACACTGGTCACTGTTCAGACAGGTGTCAGCAGTGTCAGCCACCACTCCCAGCCACCACACTGGACACGGTTCAGACAGGTGAGACGGGATGTGGTATTGCAGCTATACTGTACCAAGGTGGTATGGCTCTCAATCGCATAAATAAACAAAAATGCTGCTATTGGCCCTTGCAGTGTTTAAGTTGGAGAAAGTGGAAACAAATGAAAATCATCAAATAAATAATTAAAACAATTTACTGAAATAATAATGAACAAAAATGGTACCTGAGAATACTTGGCAATATACTTACTTATTTGATTTGTTATAACAAATCAAATAAGTAAATGAACGTTTAACTGTAATACAATACAAGAATATATTGGCGGTGCTGAAGACAACTACCACACCACTACAGCGTCCGGCACACGACATTGGCTGAAGGCAGACGGCGTTGCTGGAGGCCAAAGGTGATCCAAGAGCACTAAGGGAGAGAGCCTGCCTCTCCAGGGAGACGTCGCCCTTTATATAGTCCGGCGGTGATGACTCATCCGGTGTCAACGCGAGGTGGACATCTGGTCAACTAGCAAACTGCTAGTTGTAGCTGGCGGCGTCTTTGTGTTGTGGTGTCCTACTGCTAGTTGAAGGTGGCTAACTGCTTGTTTGTGAAGGCAAACTACCATTTACTGGAGGCGCTCTGCTTGCCACCGAGTCGTACTGGCCGTGCCAGGCCCTGAGGGAGACGTGGCAGGACTGATAACTCATCTCGGCTGGTGAAGAGGTGGACTTCCATTGCAGAGGCACTGAAGGTGAGGGAAAAGGCAATTCCACTATGTAGGGAATTCATGTGAAACAGTTGTCAGCAGTGTCAGCCACAACTCCCTGCCACCACACTGGACACTGTTCAGACAGGTGTCAGCCACCACTCCCTGCCACCACACTGGTCACTGTTCAGACAGGTGTCAGCCACCACTCCCTGCCACCACACTGGTCACTGTTCAGACAGGTGTCAGCCACAACTCCCTGCCACCACACTGGACACTGTTCAGACAGGTGTCAGCAGTGTCAGCCACCACTCCCTGCCACCACACTGGACACTGTTCAGACAGGTGTCAGCAGTGTCAGCCACCACTCCCTGCCACCACACTGGACACTGTTCAGACAGGTGTCAGCAGTGTCAGCCACCACTCCCTGCCACCACACTGGACACTGTTCAGACAGGTGTCAGCCCCGCCCGCTCCACAAGAACACTCAACTCCTAATCCAAAATTCTGTTTAATTTTACTGACCACATTGTTTTATCTTCACCCGCTGTGGTTGGTGCAGTGTGAGGTGTGGCCTTGTCCTCCTGCTTGGAGCAGTGTGAGGTGTGGCCTTGTCCTCCCGCTTGGAGCAGTGTGAGGTGTGGCCTTGTCCTCCCGCTTGGAGCAGTGTGAGGTGTGGCCTTGTCCTCCTGCTTGGAGCAGTGTGAGGTGTGGCCTTGTCCTCCCGCTTGGAGCAGTGTGAGGTGCGGCCTTGTCCTCCCGCTTGGAGCAGTGTGAGGTGTGACCTTGTCCTCCCGCTTGGAGCAGTGTGAGGGGTGGCCTTGTCCTCCCGCTTGGAGCAGTGTGAGGTGTGGCCTTGTCCTCCCGCTTAGAGCAGTGTGAGGCGTGGCCTTGTCCTCCCGCTTGGAGCAGTGTGAGGTGTGGCCTTGTCCTCCCGCTTGGAGCAGTGTGAGGTGTGGCCTTGTCCTCCCGCTTGGTGCAGTGTGAGATGTGGCCTTGTCCTCCTGCTTGGTGCAGTGTGAGGTGTGGCCTTGTCCTCCTGCTTGGAGCAGTGTGAGGTGTGGCCTTGTCCTCCTGCTTGGAGCAGTGTGAGGTGTGACGTTGTCCTCAAGCTTGGAGCAGTGTGAGGTGTGGCCTTGTCCTCCTGCTTGGTGCAGTGTGAGGTGTGACGTTGTCCTCAAGCTTGGTGCAGTGTGAGGTGTGGCCTTGTCCTCCTGCTTGGAGCAGTGTGAGGTGCAGCCTTGTCCTCCCGCTTGGAGCAGTGTGAGGTGTGGCCTTGTCCTCCCGCTTGGTGCAGTGTGAGATGTGGCCTTGTCCTCAAGCTTGGTGCAGTGTGAGGTGTGGCCTTGTCCTCCTGCTTGGAGCAGTGTGAGGTGTGGCCTTGTCCTCCTGCTTGGAGCAGTGTGAGGTGTGACGTTGTCCTCAAGCTTGGAGCAGTGTGAGGTGTGGCCTTGTCCTCCTGCTTGGTGCAGTGTGAGGTGTGACGTTGTCCTCAAGCTTGGTGCAGTGTGAGGTGTGGCCTTGTCCTCCTGCTTGGAGCAGTGTGAGGTGCAGCCTTGTCCTCCCGCTTGGAGCAGTGTGAGGTGTGGCCTTGTCCTCCCGCTTGGAGCAGTGTGAGGTGCAGCCTTGTCCTCCCGCTTGGAGCAGTGTGAGATGTGGCCTTGTCCTCCCGCTTGGAGCAGTGTGAGGTGCAGCCTTGTCCTCCCGCTTGGAGCAGTGTGAGGTGTGGCCTTGTCCTCAAGCTTGGAGCAGTGTGAGGTGTGGCCTTGTCCTCCTGCTTGGAGCAGTGTGAGGTGTGGCCTTGTCCTCCCGCTTGGAGCAGTGTGAGGTGCAGCCTTGTCCTCCTGCTTGGAGCAGTGTGAGGTGTGGCCTTGTCCTCCCGCTTGGAGCAGTGTGAGGTGTGGCCTTGTCCTCCCGCTTGGAGCAGTGTGAGGTGTGACCTTGTCCTCCCGCTTGGAGCAGTGTGAGGAGTGGCCTTGTCCTCCCGCTTGGAGCAGTGTGAGGTGTGGCCTTGTCCTCCCGCTTGGAGCAGTGTGAGGTGTGACCTTGTCCTCCCGCTTGGAGCAGTGTGAGGAGTGGCCTTGTCCTCCCGCTTGGAGCAGTGTGAGGTGTGGCCTTGTCCTCCCGCTTGGAGCAGTGTGAGGTGTGGCCTTGTCCTCCCGCTTGGAGCAGTGTGAGGGGCGGCCTTGTCCTCCCGCTTGGAGCAGTGTGAGGTGTGGCCTTGTCCTCCCGCTTGGAGCAGTGTGAGGTGCAGCCTTGTCCTCCTGCTTGGAGGAGTGTGAGGTGTGGCCTTGTCCTCCCGCTTGGAGCAGTGTGAGGTGCAGCCTTGTCCTCCCGCTTGGAGCAGTGTGAGGTGTGGCCTTGTCCTCCCGCTTGGAGCAGTGTGAGGTGCAGCCTTGTCCTCCCGCTTGGAGCAGTGTGAGGTGTGGCCTTGTCCTCCTGCTTGGAGCAGTGTGAGGTGTGGCCTTGTCCTCCCGCTTGGAGCAGTGTGAGGTGTGGCCTTGTCCTCCTGCTTGGAGCAGTGTGAGGTGTGGCCTTGTCCTCCCGCTTGGAGCAGTGTGAGGTGTGGCCTTGTCCTCCCGCTTGGAGCAGTGTGAGGCGCTGCCTTGTCCTCCCGCTTGGAGCAGTGTGAGGTGTGGCCTTGTCCTCCCGCTTGGAGCAGTGTGAGGTGTGACCTTGTCCTCCCGCTTGGAGCAGTGTGAGGTGTGGCCTTGTCCTCCCGCTTGGAGCAGTGTGAGGTGTGACCTTGTCCTCCCGCTTGGAGCAGTGTGAGGAGTGGCCTTGTCCTCCCGCTTGGAGCAGTGTGAGGTGTGGCCTTGTCCTCCCGCTTAGAGCAGTGTGAGGTGCAGCCTTGTCCTCCTGCTTGGAGCAGTGTGAGGTGTGGCCTTGTCCTCCCGCTTGGAGCAGTGTGAGGTGCAGCCTTGTCCTCCCGCTTGGAGCAGTGTGAGGTGTGGCCTTGTCCTCCCGCTTGGAGCAGTGTGAGGTGCAGCCTTGTCCTCCCGCTTGGAGCAGTGTGAGGTGTGGCCTTGTCCTCCCGCTTGGAGCAGTGTGAGGTGTGGCCTTGTCCTCCCGCTTGGAGCAGTGTGAGGTGCAGCCTTGTCCTCCTGCTTGGAGCAGTGTGAGGTGTGGCCTTGTCCTCCCGCTTGGAGCAGTGTGAGGTGTGGCCTTGTCCTCCCGCTTGGAGCAGTGTGAGGTGTGGCCTTGTCCTCCCGCTTGGAGCAGTGTGAGGAGTGGCCTTGTCCTCCTGCTTGGAGCAGTGTGAGGGGCGGCCTTGTCCTCCCGCTTGGAGCAGTGTGAGGTGTGGCCTTGTCTTCCCGCTTGGAGCAGTGTGAGGGGCAGCCTTGTCCTCCCGCTTGGAGCAGTGTGAGGGGCAGCCTTGTCCTCCCGCTTGGAGCAGTGTGAGGGGCGGCCTTGTCCTCCCGCTTGGTGCAGTGTGAGGTGCAGCCTTGTCCTCCCGCTTGGAGCAGTGTGAGGTGTGGCCTTGTCCTCCTGCTTGGAGCAGTGTGAGGTGTGGCCTTGTCCTCCCGCTTGGAGCAGTGTGAGGTGGGGCCTTGTCCTCCCGCTTGGTGCAGTGTGAGGGGCAGCCTTGTCCTCCCGCTTGGAGCAGTGTGAGGTGTGGCCTTGTCCTCCCGCTTGGAGCAGTGTGAGGGGCGGCCTTGTCCTCCTGCTTGGAGCAGTGTGAGGTGCAGCCTTGTCCTCCGCCCGCCTCTCGGAAGCACTGAGCGATAAACTAAGCTTTACCACTTGAGCCGTAACGGCGAAGCTTCGTGCTGACAACAACACAAATCCCGCCAGTGTGTTGCCAAGGAAATGTTCGCAACACAATGGAGAATTTACGCAGCAACTTCTGGGGCAGACAACTATAGGTTGAGGGCAGTGTTTACACCCCAGATGACCACAACTATAGGTTGAGGGCAGTGTTTACACCCCAGATGACCACAACTATAGGTTGAGGGCAGTGTTTACACCCCAGATGACCACAACTATAGGTTGAGGGCAGTGTTTACACCCCAGATGACCATAACTATAGGTTGAGGGCGGTGTTTACACCCCAGATGACCACAACTATAAGTTGAGGGCTGTGTTTACACCCCAGATGACCACAACTATAGGTTGAGGGCTGTGTTTACACCCCAGATGACCACAACTATAAGTTGATGGCTGTGTTTACACCCCAGATGACCACAACTATAGGTTGAGGGCTGTGTTTACACCCCAGATGACCACAACTATAAGTTGAGGGCTGTGTTTACACCCCAGACGACCACAACTATAGGCTGAGGGCGGTGTTTACACCCCAGATGACCACAACTATAAGTTGAGGGCGGTGTTTACACCCCAGATGACCACAACTATAAGTTGAGGGGCTGTGTTTACACCCCAGATGACCACAACTATAGGTTGAGGGCGGTGTTTACACCCCAGATGACCAACAACGTTTTCTACCGTCATTATCTGCCTCAAATTAACGCTACGTTATTATTCGACAAAAAATATTCGATGTTTATACTCCTAAAATAATCATTATACGTTGTTATAATGATTGTTTTAGTGAATAATGCTCCGTTGTTTAATGAACAATGGCCTCCGTTGTTAATGAGTAATGCATCATATTATCATACTTTAATCCCTGACATTATCTTGCCTGCTGGGCTATGTTTACTGGTGGGGTGTTATCTTACCTGCTGGGATCTGTGTACTGGTGACTGCTATCTTACCTGCTGGGCTCTGTGTACGGGTGGGTGTTATCTTACCCGCCGGGGTCTGTGTACTGGTGGGTGTTATCTTACCTGCCGGGCTCTGTACTGGTTGATGTTATCATATCTGCTGGGGTCTGTGTACTGGTGGGTGTTATCTTACCGCCTGGGCCTGCCTTCTGATCCTCCCCGGCTCTTATTCAGATACCCGCAATGTTTACAGAATGGGTGTTGTGTTACTGAAATTTGCACAAAAATTAAACTTTGTAATTTATATAAAATAATATTTGGATTCGGAAATAATTTCGCGTATTTCACCCGGATAAAAATTGTATGTAAACTTTATGTACATGTAAACTGTATACATCGAACACCATTTGCCAATTATTAATATTATTAAATTTTATCCTTTAATCATAAATTATTTATTTATATTGAATGTGAAAAATTTCAATTATATCTCAATATAACAATTTTGTTTTTGTTTTTCATGGCCTGCAGATTTATACGAAAAATATTAGAATTAATGTTGGCTCTTGACATTTCACGTTACACAAATATGAAAAAGATTTGGTCATGGATACATAAAACTACAAAAAATATACAATTTATAAGGGGGGGGGGGACTGTAGTGGGTGTGGATGTGTCTGTATTGTGTAGTCTCTCTCTCTCTCTCTCTCTCTCTCTCTCTCTCTCTCTCTCTCTCATACACACACACACACACACACACACACACACACAAACCTGAACACCTGTTGATTGACGGTTGAGAGGCAGGACCAAAGAGCCAGAGCTCAACCCCTGCAAGCACAATTAGGTGAGTACACACACACACACACACACACACACACACACACACACACACACACACACACACACACACACACACAAACCTGAACACCTGTTGATTGACGGTTGAGAGGCGGGACCAAAGAGCCAGAGCTCAACCCCCGCAAGCACAACTAGGTGAGTACACACACACACACACACACACATAGGCGGGATCCAAGAGTCTATGCTCGATCCTGCAAGCACAAATAGGTAAGTACACACACACACACACACACACACACACACACACACACACACACACACACACACACACACACACACGCACACACACGCACACACACACACACACACACACACACACACACTGAAGAATATTTCTGTGCGTTCCATTATTTACTCCATATTTCAGCGTTGCTGGGGAGTGAGGCAGCGAGCCCCACCAGACCACTAACGTCCACCGCTCCTCCCCCCCAAGTGTGTGGCCCCAGGAGACTTCTGCGGTGGTACTCAACTCAACGGACCCGACACCCCTGGAGGAGGTCGTTTACAGGGGTAAGCCCAGTGTAATTGTCGTGAGGCGCTGTGTGTCCCCGTGGTAATGGGAGAGATGTCACCGTGGGAGCTCCGATGTCCTTCTAAAATGTCTGAGGTCACTGTGGTGGCTCTGGGAGGGTCTTCAGGTAGAGGTAGAGGGCGCCGTGTTGACCTCATGTTGACCTTATGCGAGAGGGAGTTAATTGGTCGTCGCTATAAGTAGTTCCCGCCCAAGGAGTCCCCTTGCCACCTGCCAATTTTCCTGAAGTTTTAAACTCTTGAAGACTTATGAACAGTTTTCACAAAAACAGTTTTCTTCAAAAACCTGAGGAGTCTCTGTGATAGGTCGCTGGGTAAATTACACAATGTTACAGTTTGTGTTCCTGGGTAATTGATAATTTGCAATAGGTAAGTTTTTTATTGATATATAAAAAACCAAAGTACAAAAAAGGGAACAGGTGCAAAACAACATATAAATACAAACAATCATACTTATACATGAAATAAAGCAAACACCATGAAACAGACATAAAATACATTCAAGAGGGCACAGGAAAGCACACAGAACACAAGCAAAGAAACCCACAAACAGCATAGGACATAGAATGCATACAGTACACAATTAAATGACATAAGTACAATAACAAAAATGTACAAGAAAAAATACACAAAAGTTACAACAAATGTACAGAAAGCCAACGTCCACCCTTAGAACAGAAAAGGGGAGGAAAATAGTTGAGGCCTTGCTCACAAGCTCGGGCAGTCCGACCCCGCACACAGAGGAGCAGAACTGGACACAAAAGAGGACACCAACAACAAATGAACAGTAAATCCAAAAACTACATATAAGAATATAAAGAGCATAAAATATTTACAAAGAATAAAGCAATTACAAGGATAAAGAAATAATCACACACACACACCCCATGCGACAAACACACGGAACAGCAACATACACAACCACACCACCCCACACCAATACGCCCGCCACCCCAACACACGGGGCGTACGCAAAGACAAGAAAGAAAGAACACCAAACACCCACAACCGCACACAACCACAAAACAAACACAAACACAGAACAAAGGCAAAGCCCAAAACAAATCGCAAATACATCAAAACAGGCCACGCAGGAGTCAGGAACAAACACCCACACCACACACAGGCAGGAACAAACACCCACACCACACACACGCACAGACAAGGACACCCACACCACACACACGCACAGACAAGGACACCCACCTGTGGACGCAGGCACTGGGGAAACAACACGCACCACACAGACAGAAACCAACCACACGGATTACTCATGCTTCTCCAGGTACTGCCGAGGCGGAAATCGTAACCAGTAAGTATCCCAAACAGCTAGGTCGACTTCAGTAAGCAGATATCCAGGAGTCGCAGTAGGCCGAGGCATCAAATCCGGCACGCCAATGATGAAACACTGCGCTTGCGGAACCTAAATGGTAAAAGGGCACTAGGGAACAGGACGCACCAGGTCATCATATTCAAAAGTCAGAGATTTAGATCTGTCGACCACCTCTCCGAACGGGAGGACGAAAGGGAAGGGTTTTCTCCTAGGAAAGCGATCACAGGGCCGCACACTTGGAAGCACACAAAGCCGCACAGCGCGCAGCACATCGGGCTGCACCTCGGGCCGCCCACTAGGGCGCACACTTCATTCTACTCCGGACATCGCACCGAGCCCCGCGGATGGTGGCTCCACAGGCGCCCCAGGGCCTCCGCCAACCGGAACAGGAGCAGAGTCCCCCCGTTGCACATCCTTCGACAACACCACTACGAGGTCGCGGTCACCAGTGGCAACCGCCTACTGAGAAGAGCCACCAGCAGGGGGCACAGTGTCCAACACAGAAGGCACCACAGGTGGCAGCACAACGTCGCCCACAGCATCATCATCCATAGCATCATGCTCCTCTGCCCATGTCCGGTGAGGTGATGCGTCCCAAGTCGAACGATGGCGCTTAGAAATAGGCCGTTGATCGTCGGAACTGTCACTCCCTGCAAGCGGTGCCCCAAAAGAACCATCGGCAGGCGGCCCCAAAGCCGGGGCAGCATGACCACGCAGAACGGCAGCCTCAACGACTCAGGGCAGAAAGCCACCACCATCCAAGGAGACCAGATTCGGAGAAGGAAGAGACACAGCAGGCGGAAGGGTAGACACCAGCACACGTGAAGGATCCAGTGAGGGCGACGGATCCGGCAGAGGAGAACAGGCACGCGTTAACAAGGAAACTACCAGAGGCAACGAGGCAGAGGGCGGGGCGGAGTCACACACACCACCACCCCGACAGCCTCAGGAAGTACATGTCCATCTGCAGGAGATGCAGGCACCACCCCTACAACACCATCCAATGCCACCACGGAAGCAACCAGATGCGGAAGCGCCTCTGCATCCACCGAATGGCGAAGGCGCGAATCAGGGGCCCCTAGGTCCGCAGAGCTTACCGGCAGGGCAGGCAGATCAAGGCCAGACGGAGCGACAGCCGGAACTGCCGCAAGAACCACACCAGGCACCTTCACAGAGCGAGAATCCGCCGGGGAATCCCTATGCACAGACAAGTAGGGAAAGTCATCCTCTAGGAAAACTGAAGGAGCCTCAGCACGAGGAGCGTCGCAGCTGGCCGCCACATGGCCCTCAGCACCACACCGGAAACAGGTGCGTGTTTGACCTCGATAAAATATCTGCAGAGAAAGCAAACGAAACGAAACCCTGGAAGAAAAAGGGCTCGTGACCCGCATAACGAGCGTACGAGCACCCAGACTGGCCCCTTTCAGCTGGCCCACACTCAAAGTGGTGAACCGGTGCTTCACCACCGCACCAAACCGGGTAAACACCGACATGAGCTCCGCCTCGGGGAAGGTCACTGGCACACTGTGAACACTCACAAAAGTCAAGGGCCCCCAGGGATCCGAGATCTCCACAGTCACAGCCGAAGCAGGAAGAGGAAGCGAGCGTGCATCCCAGCGTGCCACAAACTCCTGGTAAATAAGTGACGTGGCAAACGACACCGCCACACGGGTAGGCGAGATCTTTTCTAGTCCCAGGAGGTCGGAGACGTCGACATGGAGCACGTCCAGGAGAGCAATCTCCACAATGGGATAGTCCACTGCACCAGAAAAATCGAGTCGTACAGTATCCACCCGTCGAACACGGCTACCACCAGCCACCTCCATACCGCCAGCCGGGGCCCCGGCTAGCGGGCGCTCCACACCTCAAACAACGAACCAGCACTCATCAACGGCAAACAACGACTGGCTGCTCTAGCCCGACTTCTGCACCCTCTGGCGACGGAGCAGTGACTCCCTGTAATAGGTAAGTGGTACAACAGTGTCTGATAATTCATTAACCACGTGTAAGTTCCATGGGGGAAACTTACTCTGGTATCGTTGCTACAACTTTATGATGGTTATTTTGTTTTTATTTAACTATAGCCGTAGTCATCATTAACTATAGCCGTAGTCATCAATATACACTGATTAGCATATCAGAAAAGGTAGTTCCAGTAGATAAATTATATGCTTTTGTATAATTTGAAACAATATAAGCAAAATAAGCCATGTTAGGTTTCAAACATATAAATGTTACGGTATCGACACCGTCGCTGGAGTGTGGAGTGGAGATTTCGGCGCCATCTATGCACCTGCACCTGCACTCCAACTCCCAGGTATTGGGTGCAACACAGACAATGCCATCTGTTGGTGGTGGCGTGGCAACGGTGAAAGGCTCTGGTTTCTTAGCTCAGTTAGAAGGTGAGGTCGATGATGATGATGACCTCTGGTGCAACCCGTCCTCCAAACAAAGACCCAAAAGTGATTCCATGCACCCGCCAAACCCCTTATTTATGAATGAAAATAGGTTTAGACACAAATAACTGGTGACATTCGAACACTTCTGGAACAAGTTCTTCACTGATGAATTTTTCAAACCACAATGCTATAAATGCTTCATCCACGTACTACAAATAAAAATAATCGCCAAAAGAATCTAAACACCTAACCGAACCTAACCTATGCCTATATATGCGCAAGATATTATGATATTAATGCTAATATATTATGATATGAATTTATATTTGCGAAAATTCCCGTTTTGAATGAACAGCATGTTAAAATTTATGAATGCGTTTGTGGGGTCGACCGCTGGATGTAATGGACTTGAGTCGAGGACGGGTTGTCTGGTGGGTGGTGTAACAATATCAACACCATTCAGGTTGTGAAAGCAATTACAATGTCAAATCCCCTGTGGAAGGGTGTTATCCTAAGGTCACCCAGTATACTGTCTGTCTAGCTAATGACGTTTTATGTTCACAGAGGTGACGTAAGGAGGCGATTGCACTGAGGAGGGCAGCTCACCTTGGGCAGTCAGGAACTCATGACTTGGTCCTGTGAAAAGACAAAGTAGCCGCCATCGGTAGTAGCAGTGTGTTAGCTGTTGGATATATGCAGTGTTGTATGGACCGACGTACCCGGGATTTGACTAAGAAGAGTTACGAGACGACAGTAGTGTGTCTGTTGAGAAGTGCTTCTAGTGTGTTGCTTGAGACTTCTGCCAGGGTGTTAGCTACCCATTTACGTAATTATTTCAGACCCCTGTCAGCGTGTTGCTGAAACCCTCTGCCAGTGTGTTTCTGGAGAGCGGATGTGGGGTATTGGGGCATTGTGCGAAATGGTGTGTGGGCTGGCCCATGTTAAGGAAAGTGAACTCGCTGGTGATTACCATTAAGCGTGGACGACGTGTACCTGGACGTAGTGGATTTGCCGGGATTTGATGAACACTGATCTATTGTGTGTCCTGAGTGAAAGCGAAACAGTGTAAATATGTGTAGTAATACTTAGATATATATATATATATAGGGAAGGTGATAATATATTTGTGAAAGAGTAATTATGTATTGTTTATCCCCCCTTTTATTCTTTGTACTACTACTTGCCACAGCCAGTTCTTGAAAACTTGCCACCGACTTGGGGTTGGATAATGAAAAAAAGGTTATAAGAGTCGTTAGCAGCAAGAACCCGGTTACTAGCCTAAGCTGGCCGTACACAATAATAAAAAATTATTTATAAAAAATTTATATCTAAGCAGACGATGAGTCACAATGACGGTGCTGAAGTTATGATGATCAAATCACACATCTGAGGATAAGGAAACGACGACGTTTTGGTCCGTCCAGGACCATTATCATGTCTTGTGTCTTGATAATGGTCCGGGACGGACCGAAACGTCGTTGTTTCTCCCTCTTCATGTGTGTTGTTTTTTCATCAAAAATAGATCTAAATTCACCTCGCCAAAGAAATCGGTGAGGTCTATTCAGTTAATGAAAATGTTTTATATATAGTAATGTTCAGGAGTACCTGTCAACAGGCGTACTGGGTTATAACAAAACCAAAACTATCCTATTTCAGTCACCCATGTGGCATTAGCTGTTAATACTGACATGTGTATACACAGCGAGAAGAAGATTATATTTTTAATATATTCTATATTTTGTATAGACGATGAATATATAGTTATAATCCAGCTGTTTGTACTGTGTCATGTGTCATTAGCTGTTACTCCTGTGTCATGTGTAATTATCTGAGCTAGGAAGATCACCAATAAAATAATAATAATAATAATAACCATAGAGTATTATAAATATGGGCAAGAAATATATTCATCTTCTCGTTGTTTATACACACAATGAGAGTCGAGGAATATATTCCTGTCAAAAGTATACTTGTTAGCGGGGCAGAAAAATCAGATAGTGGCCTTGGCCTCAAGTTTAAACGCCCAAGCAAAATTATTCATATATATTCATATATATATATGATATATATATGATATATATATATATATATATATATATATATATATATATATATATATATATATATATATATATAATCTCTTCACACAACCAGACCATCACCAGAGAAGTCTTAACAAATAACACGGAAATCATCGATAGATACAGCGAGAGCAGGTGGCTTGATATCTGCGAGGCACTACACATTAAGAAGTCAACACCAGCAATCAACAGCCAATTAATGCACAATTATATTCTACCCACTTCAAGACTCCGCACCAATATAGAAGCATCAAGAAATATGGGCCAATAGGCCCTTTGCAGTTACTTCCATTCTTCCCTTTAACTTGCCCAAAAATATATCCATTGTTTCGTGTTCTGTCTTGTGTTGAAAGTTTGTTTTCACCTCATCCAAAACTGTCGTAACATATCACCTCACCCAAATGCAGGTATAAAATGAAAGCTGTTTAAACTCTGAACTGTGAACTCTGCAGGTTATAGTTGTGTGTGTGTAAACTAAAGTCTTTGAAAATGTATTAAGTTATTACGAAATGCGTTCAAGTATCGCGTCAGACTAGAAATAAAAAAGAATTTTGGAGAATTGATTTTTCAATTAACATCGACAGTGAAAAGAAACATAAGATATATTGAGAAAATTCGTGTTAGAATTATTAATCTTACTTTTTCGGTCATATTTAACAATATATGTTTACAGGAAAGACTGCTACCAAAATATACTAATTAATATATATGTATATATATATTATATATATATATATATATATATATATATATTGTGATGGTAACGCGTTGGTGTTCGGCTGTTTAAAAGCTAGGGGTATGGCCTCGTCACATATAGAAACAAAAAATTGAAAATCTGGAACTTCGTCTGTGGTAAGGTAATGAGAAGACACACAAAACACAAGTAAATTTAACAATGAAATTTTAATTACGTTAGAAAAGCAAAACATGAATAAAATGGACATACAAATTCGTATAATAAAATCAATCAATCAAAATAGTAAGAATAATCAAATGACAAAATGAAAAGTTACGTTAAGACAAGTGAGTAATAACAATAGAACAATATACAATCAAATAAGAGGTGCAGGAATATTGGCTTTAAGCTATCACCTCTCATAGTACACGTAAGCCACAGCTTAGTCTACCAACGAGACGTGTTAACCTGATGAAAGCACTGGATATTCTGAGGACTGAGGTCGTGGCGGCCCCAGACATCAAGTAGTGTGGTGGGTGGAGTGCAGTTGCAACTGGACCCGCAGCCAATCAGCGATGAGCAGGCGACAAGACAGGTAGTTTGGTGGTTCGAGGTGGAGCAGGTGTTCCTGGCTGCATACGTTTTGCGCTTCTGGCAAAACTTGGTGTTGTTGTCGTTGTTGGATATTTCATCCATACTAGTTTTATATAGATGTATATATCGACGTACTTTGGAGGGAGGAGCAGGCTCAATCTCTTGAAGGAGATTATCGTCACAATATATATATATATATATATATATATATATATATATATATATATATATATATATATCTATATATATATATATATATATATATATATATATATATATATATATATATATATATATATATATAGTAGTAGTAGGCATCCTTCAGTCTCGGGAGACTATGGAGTTGCGCCCTAGTTGTCAATCCTGGTGCAGCGTCTGGTGTGACTGATATATATATATATATATATATTTATATATATATATATATATATATATATATATATATATATATATATATATATATATATATATATATATATATATATATATATATATATATATATATGTCGTACCTAGTAGCCAGAACGCACTTCTCAGACTACTATGCAATGCCCGATTTGCCTAGTGAGCCAAGTTTTCATGAATTAATTGTCTTTCGACTACCTAACCTACCTAACCTAACTTTTTCGGCTACCTAACCTAACCTAACCTATAAAGATAGGTTAGGTTAGTTTAGGTAGGGTTGGTTAGGTTCGGTCATATATCTACGTTAATTTTAACTCCAATTAAAAAAAATTGACCTCATACATAATGAAATGGGTAGCTTTATCATTTCATAAGAAAAAAATTAGAGAAAATATATTAATTCAGGAAAACTTGGCTTATTAGGCAAATCGGGCCTTGCATAGTAGGCCAAAAAGTGCGTTCTGGCTACTAGGTACGACATATATATATATATGTCGTACGACATATATATATATATATATATATATATATATATATATATATATATATATATATATATATATATATATATATATATATTGGTGTATACTGGCAGCAGGTTTTCTTTCAAACATGTTTCATTGAATATGACCGCATATTCTGTATTTATTATTTTCTGGTTTAGGGCTTCTATCCCTCTAACTATTTGCTTAGCATCAGGGCTTAATTGAAATAGGAGTTCTCCAAAACTCATTTTCGTACTTTTAAGGTGAAGAAAAGAAGTGATTTAATATAGAGTGTATTACACTTATTTGTATAATTTGCACGACGTTTCGAACCTCCATGGTTCATTCTCAAGTGAACAGATCTTACAATACTAGTTGATTTTATACCCGCATTAGGTCAGGTGATAATACAATGAAGGTGAAAACATGGGGGGATACATAAGGGATAAACATAGGGGCTGCAGAAGGCTTATTGGCCCATACGAGGCATCTCCTATCTAAACACAAAGATTAATCCAGTGTAATTGGCCTGTTATGTTGGACATTGTCTTCTGTGTTGGCATCGATATGTTCTTGTCTTGTCCTTACTCTCATGGTGGGTAGAGTAAATAGTTCCGTGATTTGGGTGTTCATGGTAGGTCGCTCTATTCTTATGTGAATTGCCTCAAGAATTTGTAATCTTCTTGAATCTTGGGTTTTGTCTATTATGCAAGTATTCTTGTTCAACATTTCTCTTGTTAGAGTAATGTCATGGGCTTGTCTCATGTGATTCCTGGGGGCACCAGATTGAAGATGGCATGTCAAACGCCTCGTCAGCTTGGTCGACGTCATACCTATGTACTTAAGAATTTGAAGAACCTTATAGGTAAAAAGAGAGCTTGGTACAAAAGGATTAAAAATGGGGAGGTCACTTTAGAACAGGAATTCGTACAACTGGTTAGAAATGTTAAAAAAGAGATAAGGAAAGCAAAAAGAAACTATGAAGTTCGCATAGCAGGGCAAGCAAAGACAAATCCTAAAGGGTTTTTTCAGTTATATCGTACTAAGACTAGGGAAAGGATAGGTCCATTAAAAACTGAGACAGGTCAAATAACAGATAGTGATGAAGAGATGAGTAGTATTTTTAATAAATATTTTGTATCTGTATTTACTAAAGAGGAACTTAACAATATGCCTTCAGCCGAACAAGTCTATGTGGGTGGGGACGAGGACAGGTTGACGAGTTTAGCAGTTACCAGGGAGGATGTTCTTAAACAAATAGTAAAACTCAAACCAAACAAATCCCCAGGGCCGGATGAAGTGTTTGCTAGGGTGCTTAAAGAATGCAAAGAGGAGCTTTGTGACCCACTGTCAACCATATTTAATAAATCAATAGAGTCAGGCAGAGTGCCAGAGTTTTGGAAAGTTGCTAATGTGATACCAGTTTTTAAGAAAGGAGATAGATCACTTGCGTCTAACTATCGACCAATTAGCCTAACGTCTATTGTGGGAAAGTTACTCGAATCTATAATAGCAAATAAAATTCGTCTTCATCTTGAAAAACATAAATTATTAATTGAGTCGCAACATGGTTTTATAAATGGCCGTTCATGTTTAACAAATTTGTTATCTTTTTATTCTAGCATTGTTGAGGCAGTTGATAGTGGTAAGGATTGCGATGTTGTATACCTTGACTTTAGCAAAGCTTTTGATACAGTGCCACATGAAAGACTGATTAAAAAAATAGAGTCTCATGGTATTGGGGGTGCTATATTAAGCTGGATTAGGGCATGGCTATACCAAAGGAAACAGAGAGTTAGTATAAATGGAATCAAGTCAGAGTGGGAAAATGTTGTAAGTGGAGTGCCTCAAGGCTCTGTCCTGGGACCTCTGTTGTTTATAATATATATAAATGATTTAGATTCAGGTTTGAGTAGCAACATTTGCAAATTTGCCGATGATACGAAAATCGGTAGGGAAATTAATTCGGAGGAGGACTCACTATCACTTCAAGTTGATCTAGATAGGGTTTTGAAATGGTCAAAGGATTGGCAGATGCAGTTTAATGCTGATAAATGTAAAGTTCTGAGGTTAGGTAATGATGATAGAGTTACAAGATACGAGCTAGATGGTGTTGTGATTGCGAAGTCGGATTGCGAAAGGGATCTGGGAGTTATGATTAGTAAGAATTTAAAACAAAAGGATCAATGCATAAATGTTCGTAATAAGGCAAATCGGACACTTGGATTTATTAATCGCAGCGTTAGTAACAAGACACCTGGTGTGGTTCTCAAGCTATATCTTGCTCTAGTTAGGCCCCATTTAGATTATGCAGTTCAGTTTTGGTCGCCATATTATAGAATGGATATAAATTCACTTGAACGTGTCCAGCGTAGGATGACTAAGTTATTTCCCCAAATTAGAAATCTTTCATATGAAGAAAGATTAACAAAGCTTAAGTTGCATTCACTGGAAAGGCGAAGAGTTAGGGGTGACATGATAGAGGTTTACAAGTGGATGAATGGACATAACCGGGGGGATATTAATAGGGTATTAAAAGTATCAACACAGGACAGAACACGAAACAATGGATATAAATTGGATAAGTTTAGATTTAGGAAAGACTTGGGTAAATACTGGTTCAGTAACAGGGTTGTTGATTTGTGGAACCAATTGCCGCGTAACATTGTGGAGGTGGGGTCCCTCGATTGTTTCAAGCACGGGTTGGACAAGTATATGAGTGGGATTGGGTGGTTATAGAATAGGAGCTGCCTCGTATGGGCCAATAGGCCTTCTGCAGTTACCTTTGTTCTTATGTTCTTATGTTCTTACATTGAAGGTTACATCCTTCGTGGGGGCAAGTGTACATGTATACAACGCTTGACTGCTGTAGAGGGTTCTCCGTCGGCTTCGGGCTGTTTTTGATAAGGAGTTCGGAAGTCTTCTTGGTTTTGTAGAATATTATCAGGTTTATGTTTTGGTTAGGAGTAGTGCTTTTTACTCCTTTACGGATTATTTCTTTCATTATTCTTTCCTCTTTTATATGTTCACTGTGCATGGTTGATTTGTAATATAATTTTATTGGGGGTGTTGTGGTTTCTGTTCTAGGTTCTGAATTATACCAACGGTCCAAGTGTCTTCTTATAGCAGCGTTTATTTCCGCGTTGCTATATCCGTTGTTCACCAATACCTGAGTTACTCTTTCAAACTCTCTACTCACGTTGCTCCATTCAGAGCAGTGGGTAAGCGCTCGACGAATATAAGCATTGAGAACACTGGCTTTGTATCTTTGGGGGCACTCACTTCTACCGTTCAGGCATAATCCTATGTTGGTGGGCTTGGTATATACGTTGGTGCTTAAAGAGGTTCCTGTTTTTGTTATTAGTACATCCAAGAATGGCAGACTGTTATTTTCACTATTTTCATGTGTAAATCGGAGTACTGACTCTCTCTCTAGGTGTCTTTTTATGTCAATTAGTTCATCTGAGTCTTTTACTATTACGAATATGTCATCTACATAACGGCAGTATACAGTTGGTTTTTGTCTGCTACTGAAGACCCTATCTTCGATGGTTCCCATATAAAAATTAGCAAATAAAACTCCTAAGGGGGAGCCCATTGCTACTCCGTCTATCTGTAAATACATGTCTCCTTGTGGACTGATGAAAGGGGCTTCCTTTGTACATGCTTCGAGAAGACTTTTCAAGTGTGGCTCAGGTATGTCTAATTTGGGGGTGCTCTCGTCTCTGTATACTCTGTCCAGTATCATTCCTATGGTTGTGTCGACTGGGACGTTGGTAAAAAGGGATTCAACGTCCAGGGAAGCGATGATTTCATCGGGCTGGGTAGATTTGATCAATTCTAGGAAATTGGAAAGACTCCAAATTTCAACGAATCACGAGGAACCCCGTAGAAGACCTTAAGCGGAAAGTAAACAAAACAATTACAGCAATCAACGCAAAGAAAGGTAGTGTGCATTTCAATAAACTTCAAGGCGACTATGGCTTAGGATATGCCTACGGCAATGTTAAGACGCATAAACCAGGTAACCCACTACGCCCTATAATCAGCCAAATACCAACCCCAACTTATCACCTGGCAAAGAAACTCAATGAACTCCTAACTCCATACACTCCAAGTAAGTTTAGTCTACAATCATCAGCAGATTTCCTAGAATTGATCAAATCTACCCAGCCCGATGGAATCATCGCTTCCCTGGACGTTGAATCCCTTTTTACCAACGTCCCAGTCGACACAACCATAGGAATGATTGCTTGCTGAAATCAACACTAGAAAAAGCCCTCAATCTTTCCCTCAGCGACTCACAGTGCAAACAGGCCTCCCTTCCTGTCAGACTCGGGGGCCTTGGCGTGTGCACAGCAACACAAATTGCTGTACCAGCGTTCCTATCTTCTTCAGTGGGGTCTGACAACTTGGTGAAGGAAATCCTACCTGAGCACCTAGTTCAACAGGCAGGGGTACATGATCCTAGCTTCACAGACTGCACAACCAAATGGGTCTCTCTCAAAGGCCAGCACCCCATCCACCGCCTTCTGAAGCCCATAAGCAATCCAGCTGGGATCGCCCCATTGCCTACCAAGAAGCTGTGACTTTGCTAGAAGCTGCGACAACACCACATGACACTGCCCGACTTAGAGCTGTAGCAGCTCCCCGTGCAGGTGATTTCCAATTAGCAACCCCAATGTCAGCAACCGGCACCCGTCTCACACCACAGGCCCTCCGAATTGTCGTAGCTCTCCGCCTCGCTGCCCCAATCCACACTGAATACAGGTGTATTTGCGGCGAGGCAGAGGCTGACAGATACAGACGGCATGGCCTTCTCTGCCAAAGGACAGGAGGATGGCATGCAAGACACGGCGAGGTCAATGACATTATTAAGAGAAGCCTTACCACAGCCGGTTGTCCAGCAGAGAGAGAGCCCCGTTACTTAACTTCCTGCTACTCTGATGAGCCTGTCGGTCGCCCAGACGGAATCAAGGTGAACCCCTGGAACAATGGTAGACAGTTGGTGTGGGACTACACTTGCGTTTCAACTTTAGCCAATACCTATGTTGACTTCAGTGCTACACAAGCAGGAGGAGCTGCAAATCACTGGGAAGCGGCCAAGTCACATAAAAACAGAGACCTTGAGCACCACTACAATTTTGTCCCCATTGCCTCAGAGACACTTTGTGCCTGGGGTAAAAGTGCTGCTAGCTTTTTGAAGGAGTTGGGGTCTAAACTAATCGAAAAAAACTAGAGACCCTAGAGCTGCCAGTTTTCTTTTTCAGCGCCTTAGTGTGGCAATCCAGAGAGGAAATGCTCACTGCATCCAGGGTTCCTGCCCACCATCTGAAGAGCTGGAGGAGCTGTTCAACTTGTGACCAGCATCCTTGTTCCCTGTATGTAATCAATATTAATCATTTTTTTCATGTAATCATTTTTTTTCACTGTCGAGGGGCAGTGTAAAAACTGTAGTTTTTTCAGTATAGTTTTCACATTATATGGTCTGACGTCTAGTGCTTTTCCATACTCTACCTAGGCTTATATTCGCTTGGGGTGAGGTGATACAGGATATGATTGAGAAGAATAAGTGGATCAATGGCTCAATGGGTATTAATAGGCCATTGTGTGTTCGATGTTCTTGCTTCTACTGTTTCTGTGTAGGTTCGTGGTCGTGAAGTGGGTAAAATGTAATTGTGTTAACTGGCTGTTGATTGCTGGTTTTTGACTTTTGATGTGTAGTGCCTTGCTGATGTCGAGTCTCCTGTTGTCGTTGTACCTGTCGATAATCTCTGTTTGCTTGTTAAGATTTCTCTGGTGATGGCCTGGTTGTGAGAAGAGATTAAATGTTCCTTGATGGAGCCCTGTTGCTTGTGCATTGTTAATCGCCTAGAGACGTTGTTGTCTTGCCTATATACTGAGATCTTTGGGGCTGACAGTCCTCAAGTGGGCATGTGAAGGCATAGACGACGTTAGTTTCTCTCAAGGCGTTCCGTTTGGTGTCTGGAGAGTTCTCATAAGTTAGTTGGAAGGCTTCTTGTTTTTGGAGTACATAGTTGATTGTATTTTCTGATTTGTGTCTGTAGGGATAACGTTCCTATTAATAATAATAATAACTTTCAGCATGTGTGTACATTGCCATATGAGTAGAATGCTTCGTGTTTACAGTGGAGGTGAGTATAGTACGTGTGTATAGTGACGGTGAGTATAGTGCGTGTGTATAGTGATGGTGAGTATGGTATGTGTGTATAGTGACGGTGAGTATAGTACGTGAGTATAGTGACGATGAGTATAGTACGTGTGTATAGTGACGGTGAGTATAGTACGTGTGTATAGTGACGGTGAGTATAGTACGTGAGTATAGTGACGATGAGTATAGTACGTGTGTATAGTGACGGTGAGTATAGTACGTGTGTATAGTGACGGTGAGTATAGTACGTGAGTATAGTGACGATGAGTATAGTACGTGTGTATAGTGACGGTGAGTATAGTACGTGAGTATAGTGACGGTGAGTATAGTACGTGAGTATAGTGACGGTGAGTATAGTACGTGTGTATAGTGATGGTGAGTATAGTGCGTGTGTATAGTGATGGTGAGTATGGTATGTGTGTATAGTGACGGTGAGTATAGTACGTGAGTATAGTGACGATGAGTATAGTACGTGTGTATAGTGACGGTGAGTATAGTACGTGTGTATAGTGACGGTGAGTATAGTACGTGAGTATAGTGACGATGAGTATAGTACGTGTGTATAGTGACGGTGAGTATAGTACGTGTGTATAGTGACGGTGAGTATAGTACGTGTGTATAGTGATGGTGAGTATGGTATGTGTGTATAGTGACGGTGAGTGTAGTACGTGTGTATAGTGATGGTGAGTATGGTACGTGTGTATAGTGACGGTGAGTATAGTATGTGTGTATAGTGACGGTGAGTATAGTACGTGTGTATAGTGACGGTGAGTATAATACGTGTGTATAGTGATGGTGAGTATGGTATGTGTGTATAGTGACGGTGAGTGTAGTACGTGTGTATAGTGATGGTGAGTATGGTACGTGTGTATAGTGACGGTGAGTATAGTATGTGTGTATAGTGACGGTGAGTATGGTACATGTGTATAGTGACGGTGAGTATAGTATGTGTGTATAGTGACAGTGAGTATATTACGTGTGTATAGTGATCGTGAGTATGGTACGTGTGTATAGTGACGGTGAGTATAGTACGTGTGTATAGTGACGGTGAGTATGGTACGTGTGTATAGTGATGGTGAGTATGGTACGTGTGTATAGTGACGGTGAGTATAGTACATGTGTATAGTGATGGTGAGTATGGTACGTGTGTATAGTGATGGTGAGTATAGTACGTGTGTATAGTGACGGTGAGTATGGTACGTGTGTATAGTGATGGTGAGTATGGTACGTGTGTATAGTGACGGTGAGTATAGTACATGTGTATAGTGATGGTGAGTATGGTACGTGTGTATAGTGATGGTGAGTAGTAGGGTGTGCGACGCACAGGTCATTTTTTTTTCTGGGAAAAAAAAGTACCTGTGCGCCCCAAGGGTTTCAGGTAAATTTAGAATATCCCCTGTGCGCCCCAAGGGTTTCAGGTCCAAAGGGAAAAAAAGTGCCTGTGCGCCCCAAGGGTTTCAGGTCCAAAGGGAAAAAAGGTACCTGTGCGCCCCAAGGGTTTCAGGTCCAAAGGGAAAAAAGGTACCTGTGCGCCCCAAGGGTTTCAGGTAAATTTAGAATATCCCCTGTGCGCCCCAAGGGTTTTCAGGTAAATTTTGTCAGTCGCAGATTTTAGAAGTAAGGATTTCTTATAATGAAAAATAATGGCATACGAGTTTGTTAAGTTCTTATGAGAAAAATAATTTCCGAGACTTAGAAGTTTGTTAAGGCCTTATGGGAGAAATTCAAATAACGTGTGTAGCACTTTAGGGCTTCCAGGAGAACTCTACGGACATATTTTACATGTTTTCAACTTACAAAATCGTCTATGTAAGCCTTAGTTATTCATATAAATTTAGAAAATCACCTGTGTAAGTCATTGTTTTCAGGGTTTCGTACATCACACCCCCCTCCCTCCCCCCGTACCTCGCAATCTGTCGCCTCACCTGTGTTTACTTTACGCCCGGTCAGCCAGACCTCTTATCTTATGTTATCTTCTCATAATATCTGGACCGTCCCTCCTCTCTCTCTCTCCTTTCATTCAGTTCAACTATTTTCCAACATCGTATGTTTGCTCCTTTTCATTAAGCAAGTCAGTTTTACACAAATAAATCATGTTAGTAAGCAAGTTCTAGCTCACGTTCCCCACCTTAGTCCCCTGTCGTATAATGAATACTATCATTCCAATCCCTCTAAAATTTAAAAATAATCATATTTCAAACGTAGTTCAATACAGTAATTAGTTACCAAGCTCCAGCTCTTGTCCTCCGCCTTAGCTCTCTCTCGTATCTTCGTTAGTATCAGTCCAATTTCCCTGAAATTTCTACCCTCTGTATTTCAGACATAGTTTAGTAAATGCAAACAATTATCAAACTCTAGCTCTTGTCCCCAGCTTAGTTCATTTGTACAAAATCATTAGTAACAGTCCAAATTTCCCTGAAATTTCTACCCTCTGTATTTCAGACATAGTTTAGTAAATGCAAACAATTATCAAACTCTAGCTCTTGTCCCCAGCTTAGTTCATTTGTACAAAATCATTAGTAACAGTCCAAATTCCCTGAGATTTTTAGCCTCTGTATTTCAGACACCGTAAATAAGATCAAAACAGTTACCAAGCTCCAGCTCTTGTCCTCCGCCTTAGCTCTCTCTCGTATCTTCGTTAGTAACAGATCAATTCCCCTGAAATTTCTACCCTCTGCATTTCAGACACCGTAAATAAGATCAAAATAGTTATCGAGCTCCAGCTCTCGTCCCGCCTTAGTTCTCTTTCATATCTTTGTAAATAAACCATCAATTTCCCTGAAATTTTTACCCTCTGTATTTCAGACATAGTTTAGTAAATGCAAACAATTATAAAACTCTAGCTCTTGTCCTCTGTCCAAGCTCACTTTTGTAAAATCATTACTCTCAGTCCAAATCACCCAACTACATTTTCAGACATAGTAAATAAAAACCAGTTCAGTTATCAAGTTTCAACTCTTGTGCCCCAGCTTAGTTCTTTTGTACAAGTTCTTTATTTTCCAACTAAATCACCCTGAGATTTAAGATCACCGTATTTCTAACGTAGTAAAATTAATCGGGGCATTAACCAAGCTCCATTTCCTCAGCCTTAGATCATCAGACATAAATATATTCGATCAAGTCCCTCTCCAGCCTATCTGTTTATCAGAGTATTTACTTTACCCTTCTCATCCCCAACGTATCAATCCCCAACGTATCAAAACCTTCAATAATCATACTGTATTTGCATATTTTTTCTATATTCAGCTGTGTTCTTCACATTTTGTCCATGTTTTCTATGTTCACTCCATGTTCTTCAAAATGTTCACAGTCCCATTCAGTTCATATTTTCACAAGTATCTCCATTTTTTCTGTAATCTTTCTCTTAGTCTCATTACTTTCTCTACAAATTCTAGTCATATTTTCTATGTTTTCACGTTCATCACATGTTCTCTTTACAACTTTTATACTCAATATTCATGCTAACTTCCATATTTTTTGTGTTCTTTGTCAATATTCATGTTCCTCTACAAGTTCATGTTCCTCACAAGATCACTTCGTTTTTCACCTTCACTTACATGTTTTCTACATTCTTATCATATTCTCCATGTTCTTCACAAGTCCATTGTTCATTCTTTGTATTCCCTATTCTCCTTATCATGTTTTCATGTTCTCTGTAAGTTCATATTCCCAGCATGTTCACTGTATTCATCAACTTTTTCTTACATGTTTTCTGTGTTCACCGTATGTTCACTGTGTTCATTCCCTTACTTAACCTCAATTTTTTTATGTTCTTTGTTTCTTCCATTCACTAACTAGTTCTTTGTCAAATATTAGCATCAGCAATACAGTTTCCTCAACAATTTTAGTCACCAAGTTTTTATTTGCAAAAACTATGTCAAAGTATTTCTCGTAGTCAACTTAATAGTTCTACCAGCCATATTCTTAAACAAATCTACAATTTATTCAGTTCCAAATTTACAAAGACAAACCTTTCTTGTAACTTCTTAACTAAAAATCTTTCGCCAATCAACTAAAAACATAGTCACTTTCGTCATTTCTCAAGTAAACTTATTATCCAGTCAACTAAAAATAGTCAGAAATAGCCTCGTTCAACACTGTTCTTAACTAAAACAACCGTTCTCTTAGCTAAAAATTGTCAAAGGAAACTTTTTTCAGCACTTTCTTAACAGGCGCTGTGTTTCATCAAGAAAAATTGTCAAAGGAAACTTTCCAAAACTGTTCATAACTAGCTTTTATCCATCGTCAATCAACTAAAAATAATAACTTTCATCATTTCTTAACTAAACTTATTCCCCAGTCATCAGAAAATAACCGTGTTCATCATGTTTCATTGTCATTTCATAACTAAAATTATCTGCCAATCATCAGAAAAAGTCATGTTCATCATGTTTTGTCTTTTTCCTTAACTAAAGTATTCATCAGTCAACTAAAAATAATTGCTTCATCATGTTTCCTTGTCATTTCTTAACTGAAATATCACTTCTCTCATCTGAAATAGTCAGGATTAACCTCATTCAACACCGTTCTTAACTAAAGTAACCTTTTGCTTAGCTAAAAATTGTCAAAGGAATCTTTTCAACACTGTTCATAACTAACTTTATCCATCGTCAAGTAAGAAAATATAGTCAAAGATATCTATCATCGTCGTTCTTAACTGACATTTATACTTTGTGGAGCACTAAAATAGTCAAATGTAACTTTTTCAACACTTTCGTAACTAAAATTATATGTCGCTAAGTAAGAAAAATAGTCAAAGGTGCTCTTCTTTACACCAAAGTTACTCTTCGAGAAATCAAAGACTCTCTTCAATACATCAAGGACTTACTCAAAGACACCAAAGTTACACTCTAAGACATCCTTCGAGACATCAAAGACTTCAATGGGACTCTTCCATTCATCAAAGACATTCTCTAAGCCCTCAAAGTTATTCTCAGCACAATCAAAAGTTATTCCAAGACAACAAAAGTCATTCTCAGAGCTATCAAAATTATTCTCGGAGTCATCAAAAGGTATTCTCTAACTCACTTTTGGTCATTAAAGTTAATTTCTATGTTATAAAAGTTTGTCTCAGAGACATCTAAAGTTAATCTTAGAGTTATCAAATGTAATCTCTAACTCTCTTTTGTTCATCAAAGTTGATCTCAGAGTTAACAAAGGTAATCTCTAACTCACTCTCGTTCATCAAAGTTGTTTCAAAGACATCAAAGTTATTCAAAGAGCTAACAAAAGTTATTCTCAGAGTCACCTTCGTTCTTCAGAGAAACTTTCCAAAACATCTTTATTCATCAAAGTTATTCTCAGAGGCATAAAAGTCATTCTCAGAGCTATCAAACTTGTTCTCAAAGTCATCAAACTTATTCATCAAAGTTATTCTCAGAGGCATAAAAGTCATTCTCAGAGCTATCAAACTTGTTCTCAAAGTCATCAAACTTATTCACAGAGTCATCAAAGTTAATCTAAGACATCATTTTTCATCAAAGATATTCTCTCTAAACCATCAATGTTCTTCTCTAAGACATAAAAGTTATTCTCAGAGTCATCAAATGTTATTCTCGAAGTCATCAAAGTTATTTTCAGAGACATCTAAAGTTAATTTCTATGTTATAAAGTTATTCTCAGAGACATCTAAAGTTAATCTTGGTCATCAAAGTTGTTCTCTAAACATCAATGTTGTTCTCCAAGACATCAAAGATGTTCTCAAAATCATAAAAGTTATTCCCAGAGCTATCAAAGTTAATCTCAGAGTTATCCAAAGATATTCTCATGTCCACAAAAGTTATTCCAAGAGACGTCAAAGTTGTTTCAAAGACTTCAAAGTTAATCTCAGAGTTATCCAAAGACATTCTCAGAGACATCTAAAGTTATTCTCTAAGACATCAAAGTTGTTCTAAGAGTTATCAAAAGTTATTCTCAGTCATGATATGTTATTCTCTAACTCACTTCCATTCATCAAAGACATTCTCTAAGTCCTGAAAGTTATTCTCTAAGACAACAAAGTCTTTCTCAGAGCTACCAAAGATGTTCTCTAAATCATAAAAGTTAATCTTAACTCACCTTCGTTCATTAGAGAAACTTTCCAATCCATATTCGTTGACCAGAGTTATTCTCAGAGTCATCAAAGCGATCTCTAATTCATCTTCGTTCTCCAAAGTTGTTCTCTAAGACACCTTCATTCATCAAAGAAACTCTCCTTCTTCCATCATGTTATTCTTTAAGACATCTTCAGTCATAAAATTTTCTCTCCAAAATGTAACTAGTTCAGCTTTTCATACCAAACCTGCATTTCTGTTAAAACATATTTTCTTAGTTGCTTTACCCTAAAACTGTTCTCTGAACTACACTGTTCAAACCTACGTAACCTATCCTCTCCACCCAATGTTACTTAGTTAACGTAACGTTCCTAAACCTAGCTTTACCTATCCTAACATACCTTACCTTACCTTACCTATCTTACCTAACTTTACCTATCCTAACATAACTTACCTTACCTTCCCTAACTTAAGCTAACTTTACCTATCCTAACTTAACTTGCCTAACTTATTCTGCTTAACATAACTTACCTTACCTTCTCTATCTTACCTAACTTTACCTATCCTAACTTAACTTACCTAACTTATTCTGCTTAACATAACTTACCTTCATATCTTACCTAACTTTACCTATCCTATCCTAACCTAACTTGTCTTACATAACTTAATCTTACTTTCCCAAACTGATGTATCCTAACTTATCTAGTCCAACCAGACATGATCTAACTTAAGTATTCCTTCTTGTCTTTGTGTTTCGTCAATCATTGTCTCATATTCATTTACTCATTTCAAGGGTTAATTTCTCAAATGGTCACTTATGCATTTCAAGTGCTATTTGTTAGAGATTGGA
This sequence comes from Procambarus clarkii, assembly GCF_040958095.1. Taxonomy (NCBI): domain Eukaryota; kingdom Metazoa; phylum Arthropoda; class Malacostraca; order Decapoda; family Cambaridae; genus Procambarus; species Procambarus clarkii. The sequence continues at coordinate 32,094,489 of NC_091179.1, forward strand.
TATTTAAGCATTTCAAAGAATTATAATTTCTCAAATGGACGTTTTTGCATTTCAAGTGCTATTTGCTAGAGATTGAATATTTAAGCATTTCAAAGAATTTTTGTTATATATGGGCATTTACTCATTTCAAGGGATAATTTCTCAAATGGACGTTTTTGCATTTCAAGTGTTATTTGCTTAAGATTGGGTATTTAACCATTTCAAAGGATTTTGTTATATATGGGAACTTACTCGTTTCAAGGGCTAATTTCTCAAATGGTCATTTTTGCAGATCAAGGGTTATTTGTTAAAGTTCATCAAGTTGCCCATAAGTTGTATTTATTATGTTTGTTATCATATGTTCTTATTCCCCAACCCCTTAACCTAACCTCTTGTAATCTTAGTGTATTTAGTAGGTTCTATCTTATGTTCTTATTCCCCAACCCTTTAACCTAACCTTTCAGATGTAATTTTGTTTCTCCTTTTTGTATATTTTTACCCAAACCCACCATCCCACTTAACCTTCTTTCCTTCTTTACTTTGTTTTCACATATAAGTTCATTCTTTATCTTAGTAATAATAGAATTACAATAGTAAAGAATCAGATCTACTAAGACTTAAAATTGAGAAACAAGAGCTCAAGGGAGTGAGAGCAAGAAAGAAGAGCAAGGAGTAAGAGAGAGGGGGCGGAAGAAAATGGGACCAAAGAAGAGAGAATGAGAGAGAGTGTGGGCATGGGAGCACTAAGACTTGAATTGAGAAAAAGAAAAACTAAGTGAATGAGAATGAGGGTGTGAGAATGGGAGCAATAAGACTTGAATTGAGAAAAAGAAAAACTAAGTGAATGAGAATGAGGGTGTGAGAATGGGAGCAATAAGACTTGAATTTGAGAAACAAGAGAGCATTTGAGCAAATGAGGGAGAGAGAGGGGAGGAAGAGAGAGAATAAGGGAGAGAGATAGAAAAGGAGGGTTAGAAGGAGTAGGAGAATCAAAGTAAAGAAGGAAAGATGGTTTGGGTAAAAATATACAAAAGGAGAAACAAAACTACATCTGAAAGGTTAGGAAAAAGATAATATATTCAACAAACTACATCTGAAAGGTTAGGAAAAGGATAATATATTCAACAAACTACATCTGAAAGGATAGGTTAAAGGGTTGGGGAATAAGAACATAAGATAGAACCTACTAAATACACTAAGATTACAAGAGGTTAGGTTAAGGGGTTGGGAAATAAGAACATATGATAACAAACATAATAAATACAACTTATGGGCAACTTGATGAACTTTAACAAATAACCCTTGATCTGCAAAAATGACCATTTGAGAAATTAGCCCTTGAAACGAGTAAGTTCCCATATATAACAAAATCCTTTGAAATGGTTAAATACCCAATCTTAAGCAAATAACACTTGAAATGCAAAAACGTCCATTTGAGAAATTATCCCTTGAAATGAGTAAATGCCCATATATAACAAAAATTCTTTGAAATGCTTAAATATTCAATCTCTAGCAAATAGCACTTGAAATGCAAAAACGTCCATTTGAGAAATTATAATTCTTTGAAATGCTTAAATATCCAATCTCTAACAAATAGCACTTGAAATGCATAAGTGACCATTTGAGAAATTAACCCTTGAAATGAGTAAATGAATATGAGACAATGATTGACGAAACACAAAGACAAGAAGGAATACTTAAGTTAGATCATGTCTGGTTGGACTAGATAAGTTAGGATACATCAGTTTGGGAAAGTAAGATTAAGTTATGTAAGACAAGTTAGGTTAGGATAGGATAGGTAAAGTTAGGTAAGATATGAAGGTAAGTTATGTTAAGCAGAATAAGTTAGGTAAGTTAAGTTAGGATAGGTAAAGTTAGGTAAGATAGAGAAGGTAAGGTAAGTTATGTTAAGCAGAATAAGTTAGGCAAGTTAAGTTAGGATAGGTAAAGTTAGCTTAAGTTAGGGAAGGTAAGGTAAGTTATGTTAGGATAGGTAAAGTTAGGTAAGATAGGTAAGGTAAGGTAAGGTATGTTAGGATAGGTAAAGCTAGGTTTAGGAACGTTACGTTAACTAAGTAACATTGGGTGGAGAGGATAGGTTACGTAGGTTTGAACAGTGTAGTTCAGAGAACAGTTTTAGGGTAAAGCAACTAAGAAAATATGTTTTAACAGAAATGCAGGTTTGGTATGAAAAGCTGAACTAGTTACATTTTGGAGAGAAAATTTTATGACTGAAGATGTCTTAAAGAATAACATGATGGAAGAAGGAGAGTTTCTTTGATGAATGAAGGTGTCTTAGAGAACAACTTTGGAGAACGAAGATGAATTAGAGATCGCTTTGATGACTCTGAGAATAACTCTGGTCAACGAATATGGATTGGAAAGTTTCTCTAATGAACGAAGGTGAGTTAAGATTAACTTTTATGATTTAGAGAACATCTTTGGTAGCTCTGAGAAAGACTTTGTTGTCTTAGAGAATAACTTTCAGGACTTAGAGAATGTCTTTGATGAATGGAAGTGAGTTAGAGAATAACATATCATGACTGAGAATAACTTTTGATAACTCTTAGAACAACTTTGATGTCTTAGAGAATAACTTTAGATGTCTCTGAGAATGTCTTTGGATAACTCTGAGATTAACTTTGAAGTCTTTGAAACAACTTTGACGTCTCTTGGAATAACTTTTGTGGACATGAGAATATCTTTGGATAACTCTGAGATTAACTTTGATAGCTCTGGGAATAACTTTTATGATTTTGAGAACATCTTTGATGTCTTGGAGAACAACATTGATGTTTAGAGAACAACTTTGATGACCAAGATTAACTTTAGATGTCTCTGAGAATAACTTTATAACATAGAAATTAACTTTAGATGTCTCTGAAAATAACTTTGATGACTTCGAGAATAACATTTGATGACTCTGAGAATAACTTTTATGTCTTAGAGAAGAACATTGATGGTTTAGAGAGAATATCTTTGATGAAAAATGATGTCTTAGATTAACTTTGATGACTCTGTGAATAAGTTTGATGACTTTGAGAACAAGTTTGATAGCTCTGAGAATGACTTTTATGCCTCTGAGAATAACTTTGATGAATAAGTTTGATGACTTTGAGAACAAGTTTGATAGCTCTGAGAATGACTTTTATGCCTCTGAGAATAACTTTGATGAATAAAGATGTTTTGGAAAGTTTCTCTGAAGAACGAAGGTGACTCTGAGAATAACTTTTGTTAGCTCTTTGAATAACTTTGATGTCTTTGAAACAACTTTGATGAACGAGAGTGAGTTAGAGATTACCTTTGTTAACTCTGAGATCAACTTTGATGAACAAAAGAGAGTTAGAGATTACATTTGATAACTCTAAGATTAACTTTAGATGTCTCTGAGACAAACTTTTATAACATAGAAATTAACTTTAATGACCAAAAGTGAGTTAGAGAATACCTTTTGATGACTCCGAGAATAATTTTGATAGCTCTGAGAATGACTTTTGTTGTCTTGGAATAACTTTTGATTGTGCTGAGAATAACTTTGAGGGCTTAGAGAATGTCTTTGATGAATGGAAGAGTCCCATTGAAGTCTTTGATGTCTCGAAGGATGTCTTAGAGTGTAACTTTGGTGTCTTTGAGTAAGTCCTTGATGTATTGAAGAGAGTCTTTGATTTCTCGAAGAGTAACTTTGGTGTAAAGAAGAGCACCTTTGACTATTTTTCTTACTTAGCGACATATAATTTTAGTTACGAAAGTGTTGAAAAAGTTACATTTGACTATTTTAGTGCTCCACAAAGTATAAATGTCAGTTAAGAACGACGATGATAGATATCTTTGACTATATTTTCTTACTTGACGATGGATAAAGTTAGTTATGAACAGTGTTGAAAAGATTCCTTTGACAATTTTTAGCTAAGCAAAAGGTTACTTTAGTTAAGAACGGTGTTGAATGAGGTTAATCCTGACTATTTCAGATGAGAGAAGTGATATTTCAGTTAAGAAATGACAAGGAAACATGATGAAGCAATTATTTTTAGTTGACTGATGAATACTTTAGTTAAGGAAAAAGACAAAACATGATGAACATGACTTTTTCTGATGATTGGCAGATAATTTTAGTTATGAAATGACAATGAAACATGATGAACACGGTTATTTTCTGATGACTGGGGAATAAGTTTAGTTAAGAAATGATGAAAGTTATTATTTTTAGTTGATTGACGATGGATAAAAGCTAGTTATGAACAGTTTTGGAAAGTTTCCTTTGACAATTTTTCTTGATGAAACACAGCGCCTGTTAAGAAAGTGCTGAAAAAAGTTTCCTTTGACAATTTTTAGCTAAGAGAACGGTTGTTTTAGTTAAGAACAGTGTTGAACGAGGCTATTTCTGACTATTTTTAGTTGACTGGATAATAAGTTTACTTGAGAAATGACGAAAGTGACTATGTTTTTAGTTGATTGGCGAAAGATTTTTAGTTAAGAAGTTACAAGAAAGGTTTGTCTTTGTAAATTTGGAACTGAATAAATTGTAGATTTGTTTAAGAATATGGCTGGTAGAACTATTAAGTTGACTACGAGAAATACTTTGACATAGTTTTTGCAAATAAAAACTTGGTGACTAAAATTGTTGAGGAAACTGTATTGCTGATGCTAATATTTGACAAAGAACTAGTTAGTGAATGGAAGAAACAAAGAACATAAAAAAATTGAGGTTAAGTAAGGGAATGAACACAGTGAACATACGGTGAACACAGAAAACATGTAAGAAAAAGTTGATGAATACAGTGAACATGCTGGGAATATGAACTTACAGAGAACATGAAAACATGATAAGGAGAATAGGGAATACAAAGAATGAACAATGGACTTGTGAAGAACATGGAGAATATGATAAGAATGTAGAAAACATGTAAGTGAAGGTGAAAAACGAAGTGATCTTGTGAGGAACATGAACTTGTAGAGGAACATGAATATTGACAAAGAACACAAAAAATATGGAAGTTAGCATGAATATTGAGTATAAAAGTTGTAAAGAGAACATGTGATGAACGTGAAAACATAGAAAATATGACTAGAATTTGTAGAGAAAGTAATGAGACTAAGAGAAAGATTACAGAAAAAATGGAGATACTTGTGAAAATATGAACTGAATGGGACTGTGAACATTTTGAAGAACATGGAGTGAACATAGAAAACATGGACAAAATGTGAAGAACACAGCTGAATATAGAAAAAATATGCAAATACAGTATGATTATTGAAGGTTTTGATACGTTGGGGATTGATACGTTGGGGATGAGAAGGGTAAAGTAAATACTCTGATAAACAGATAGGCTGGAGAGGGACTTGATCGAATATATTTATGTCTGATGATCTAAGGCTGAGGAAATGGAGCTTGGTTAATGCCCCGATTAATTTTACTACGTTAGAAATACGGTGATCTTAAATCTCAGGGTGATTTAGTTGGAAAATAAAGAACTTGTACAAAAGAACTAAGCTGGGGCACAAGAGTTGAAACTTGATAACTGAACTGGTTTTTATTTACTATGTCTGAAAATGTAGTTGGGTGATTTGGACTGAGAGTAATGATTTTACAAAAGTGAGCTTGGACAGAGGACAAGAGCTAGAGTTTTATAATTGTTTGCATTTACTAAACTATGTCTGAAATACAGAGGGTAAAAATTTCAGGGAAATTGATGGTTTATTTACAAAGATATGAAAGAGAACTAAGGCGGGACGAGAGCTGGAGCTCGATAACTATTTTGATCTTATTTACGGTGTCTGAAATGCAGAGGGTAGAAATTTCAGGGGAATTGATCTGTTACTAACGAAGATACGAGAGAGAGCTAAGGCGGAGGACAAGAGCTGGAGCTTGGTAACTGTTTTGATCTTATTTACGGTGTCTGAAATACAGAGGCTAAAAATCTCAGGGAATTTGGACTGTTACTAATGATTTTGTACAAATGAACTAAGCTGGGGACAAGAGCTAGAGTTTGATAATTGTTTGCATTTACTAAACTATGTCTGAAATACAGAGGGTAGAAATTTCAGGGAAATTTGGACTGTTACTAATGATTTTGTACAAATGAACTAAGCTGGGGACAAGAGCTAGAGTTTGATAATTGTTTGCATTTACTAAACTATGTCTGAAATACAGAGGGTAGAAATTTCAGGGAAATTGGACTGATACTAACGAAGATACGAGAGAGAGCTAAGGCGGAGGACAAGAGCTGGAGCTTGGTAACTAATTACTGTATTGAACTACGTTTGAAATATGATTATTTTTAAATTTTAGAGGGATTGGAATGATAGTATTCATTATACGACAGGGGACTAAGGTGGGGAACGTGAGCTAGAACTTGCTTACTAACATGATTTATTTGTGTAAAACTGACTTGCTTAATGAAAAGGAGCAAACATACGATGTTGGAAAATAGTTGAACTGAATGAAAGGAGAGAGAGAGGAGGGACGGTCCAGATATTATGAGAAGATAACATAAGATAAGAGGTCTGGCTGACCGGGCGTAAAGTAAACACAGGTGAGGCGACAGATTGCGAGGTACGGGGGGAGGGAGGGGGGTGTGATGTACGAAACCCTGAAAACAATGACTTACACAGGTGATTTTCTAAATTTATATGAATAACTAAGGCTTACATAGACGATTTTGTAAGTTGAAAACATGTAAAATATGTCCGTAGAGTTCTCCTGGAAGCCCTAAAGTGCTACACACGTTATTTGAATTTCTCCCATAAGGCCTTAACAAACTTCTAAGTCTCGGAAATTATTTTTCTCATAAGAACTTAACAAACTCGTATGCCATTATTTTTCATTATAAGAAATCCTTACTTCTAAAATCTGCGACTGACAAAATTTACCTGAAAACCCTTGGGGCGCACAGGGGATATTCTAAATTTACCTGAAACCCTTGGGGCGCACAGGTACCTTTTTTCCCTTTGGACCTGAAACCCTTGGGGCGCACAGGTACCTTTTTTCCCTTTGGACCTGAAACCCTTGGGGCGCACAGGCACTTTTTTTCCCTTTGGACCTGAAACCCTTGGGGCGCACAGGGGATATTCTAAATTTACCTGAAACCCTTGGGGCGCACAGGTACTTTTTTTTCCCAGAAAAAAAAATGACCTGTGCGTCGCACACCCTACTACTATGGTGAGTATAGTACGTGTGTATAGTGACAGTGAGTATAGTACGAGGGTATAGTGACAGTGAGTATAATACGAGTTGTCACAGTAAAATCTCTAGGAAGATATTCGGCCTGCTCCATCATCACCTATTCTACCCATATCACGTCTATATATTAAAGTCCTGCAGCCACAACAAGAACAACAACAACAACTACTCCCAGGCGTCTAGACAGTAGCCCCAGTCCCCCCATACACCACTGCCCGTCACCCCACCTCGCACCTGGTTCGCTGGGAGCTCACGCCATCCGAAACAAGCAGTGCAAGAGCCGGTTAATAGTTAAAGAAGGAACCAGCGCTATCTGGACGGCCGTCACCGTGTATATATAGGGCTACCTAGCCCAGTAAGATTCACATTACTCCTGGGTGCTCTGCTGAGTAGACCTGTTGACATACCTGGTGTGATAACAGAGCTATTTAGTTTGGCTCACAGTATTCCCGCACCATATTTTATTTGCACATTAACGTAACGTAAATTTGATAGTTCATCTTGTTTGTTTTGCACACTTTGTATTAGAGCCAAGCCTGGATATTTTGTTTTGTAATTTGTTTAACTTCAGTTTTTTATCAAAGTAAAGTATTTATAAATGTTTTTTTTCACTTTTGTGCTTTATCCTACAGCTTTCACACAGTGAAGATTACACAGCAGTCTAATAATTTTATATTTTATATTTTTGCTTTTGTGTGTCTGGCATTCCATCTGCCTAGAGACTGCAATACCATCTGTTTTTCTCGTCACAGTGTGTATAGTGAGGTGAGTATAGTATGTGAGTATAGTGGAGGTGAGCATAGTATGTGAGTATAGTGAAGGTGAGTATAGTATGTGAGTATAGTGGAGGTGAGCATAGTATGTGAGTAAAGTGAAGGTGAGCATAGTATGTGAGTATAGTGAAGGTGAGTATAGTACGGGTGTATAGTGGAGGTGAGTATAGTACGGGTGTATAGTGACCGTGAGCATAGTACGTGTGTATAGTGCTCACTGACCATGCGCATGCGTCACCTGCTTTATCACACTCGTAAATATTGTTGGTGTAATATGTTATACCACAGTTATATTTATTCCTTGAATATGGTGGAAGTCAATGTTCAACCATTACTCTGTTGGTGAGAATGGTGGAAGTCAATGGTCTGCTATTACTCTGTGGGTGAGTATGGTGGAAGTCAATGGTCTGCCATTACTCTGTGGGTGAGTATGGTGGAAGTCAATGGTCTGCCATTACTCTGTGGGTGAGTATGGTGGAAGTCAATGGTCTGCCATTACTCTGTGTGTGAGTATGGTGGAAGTCAATGGTCTGCCATTACTCTGTGGGTGAGTATGGTGGAAGTCAATGGTCTGCCATTACTCTGTGGGTGTGTATGGTGGAAGTCAATGGTCTGCCATTACTCTGTGGGTGTGTATGGTGGAAGTCAATGGGCTGCCATTACTCTGTGGGTGAGTATGGTGGAATTCAATGGTCTGAAATTACTCTGTGGGTGAGTATGGTGGAAGTCAATGGGCTGCCATTACTCTGTGGGTGAGTATGGTGGAATTCAATGGTCTGCCATTACTCTGTGGGTGTGTATGGTGGAAGTCAATGGGCTGCCATTACTCTGTGGGTGAGTATGGTGGAATTCAATGGTCTGAAATTACTCTGTGGGTGAGTATGGTGGAAGTTAATGGGCTATTATTACTCTGTGAATGGTATGATGTTGACAACAACATTTCGTGTCAAGAGGAGTAGCCTCCACCATCCCTCTACCATTCCACCACCATTTCTCTACCATTTACCCATGTTCTCTTCTCTTCGCTATCCCAAGTCCGGATAGCCAGCAAGTGAGGCTGCATTTTCTTGCTCCGAAGCTGCATCTCTAGTAAAGATATTCTCCGCGATATTGCAAACAATATTTGAGCTTCTCTGTATTTGTATCTCTATCTCTGTTTGTATCTCTATCCTCTGTGCGAATTACAGGGGCTTTTGGGGAAGTATTTCGTGAAGTTATCCCTTCGTGTTTGAGGAAAGAAATCGTGAACTCTGAAAAAATAGGAATTAAAGTATTTTTTAAGTACTAGATAGAAGAGTATCTTTGGTGGAACAGATGCTTACTCAAGTTACTTATTAGAGGAAAAGAATTGTTATTTTTCTTCCAAGGTGAAACATTATTGCGTCGGGGCCCCGAAGGAGGACGGAGAAGGGAAATGAAATGAAGTCTGGCGAGGTCAGGAGGAGGGCGAGAGTGTGGAGATGGCAGGTGGAAGGTGAAGGGTCAGAGAGAGAGCAGGTGGAAGCTAGGTCAGAGGGGCAGAGGGGCAGAGAAGGCAGCTGGAAACGTTGAGAAGGCAGCTGAGGGGAGGTCTCTGGGGGCCACATCCCCAACAAGGGACCTTGGAGAAAGAAGGCGCACCTGAAGTGTTTCTGTTGATTACGGGGATCTGCTCGTCCCCCGTGTCCCTGGGAATCGGACAACGGGAAATGTCCAATTCTCGTTCATTTCCCTATCAAAATAATTTGATAACAGAGTTAATTAGAACTTGAGGCTCATGCAGCACGGCACCAGTCATAGTGTGCTTGGTTGGTCCTGTCGTAAACTTACCTGTATGAACGAGCAGGGAGGCAAACACCACTGAAAATATGTTTCGATAATTGTAATCCAGGATTACAATTAAAAGTATGTTTCGTTAATTGTAATCCAGGATTACAATTATCGAAACATATTTTCAGTGGTGTTTGCCTCCCTGCTCGTTCATACAGGGAAGTTTACGACAGGACCAACCAAGCACACTATGACTGGTGCCGTGCTGCATGAGCCTCAAGTGCCAAAACAGGAGGTTAAGCGCCTGTTAATTGTTTAACAGTTTAATTTTGTTAATTGTTCTGCAAAAACGCCAATCAAACTTAGCTACACTGAGGATTATCCTCTAAAGAATTATTGCAGACGATGTGTCACAATAACGGGGCTGAAGATATGATGACCAAACCACATTTCAGAAGATGGAGAAACGTCGACGTTTCCGTCCGTCGTGGACCATTATCAAGTCGAAACATCGTCGTTTCACCATCTTGTGATGCGTGGTTTGGTCACCCTCGAAACAGTTCTTTTGATATGATATAATTAGGTGCACTTCTCTCTTAAATGCAGTCTACTGGCCGAGACAACAGTGATCTGGTACACCATTCTGTAGTCCGTGTACAACCTCACCCTCCCGTCTGCTTCGATATCAAAACACGCTGCCAACTCCACCACCTTTGACTTGGTTCGATGAGTCTAAGCTTCACGCTAATGTCTTAACATCTGCCTCTTCTCCCAGCTGGGGCGGTGCGGAGGCTGCCTGGCTGACCAACTCGTCACCGTCAAGTCGAGGACGATGAGGTTAGGTCTCGAGGGGTACAGTTTTCCGGGAGCAGAGAAATGATCTCGCGCTGCTTAGTTTTTCTCTGAGTGGGTGAGATGTGTGTACGTCTGCCTGGCGTCGGAGTTCTTGAAAGCAGGACTCGGATCCACGCAGACTTTCTTAGGAACTGTGGCGTCTGCTAGAGAGAGAGACATTTATGCCTATGGTTAGAGATAGAAAGTTACAGGTGGGGTAAGATTTCAGGGAGGACAGGTTTTTTTTCCTATGTTAATACAACAGGGATGTTTATCCTCGCTTGATATAGCGGGTATTTTCAACTTGAGGATACAATAGGCTTTTTTTGGCCTCAGAAGACAAGAGTAGTTATTTCCCGTCTGCAAATACACCGCCAAGTCCCTTCTGAGGATACAGCAGACATTTCCCCTGTGAGACTTCAGCAACCTTTAATCTATAATGATTCATTAGAAATTTACCCTTTGAGGATACAGCAGACATTTTCCGTGAGTATACTGAATGTATTTCCTTTATGAGGATACAGCTGGGGTTATCCCTGCGTTGATACAGTAGGCATTTCCCATTTTAAGGTGCAGTTGCAACATACATTTCCCCTCACAGGATACAGCAGACATTCCTCCTCTTAGAATGCAACAGCCTTTTTCCCTTTCAGGATATCAGAAATGTTCTCGCTTGATTGATTGACATTAATTGTCACCTTTCATCGCATAGGATTAAAAAACAACAGAACATCACAATCAAAGAGATAGACCCATTTATCCTATTGCATTTAGCCCCACACTCACATATATTGCAACACGAATTATAACTAAAACTCTCTTGCCTTCAATAACAATAATGGACGAGGTAGATAAAAGGCTAAAGTCGAGCTCTACGACGAATGGGGAAGAAGGGACGAGGGAGAGATGGTGGAGAAGGGACGAGGGAGAGATGGTGGTGAAGGGACGAGGGAGAGATGGTGGTGAAGGGACGAGGGAGAGATGGTGGAGAAGGGACGAGGGAGAGATGGTGGTTGTGAAGGTAATTGTCAGGAGAGAGATAAGGCCATGTATGACCACTCGTTATGTTACTTGTCAACCTAAACATTTTGTCTCTTATATGATGTTATCAATATCTACATATACGCTATATGTTTAGATCATGTCTCTATTTCTTCTTTATTTATAAGTCATATGGTTCAGATCTGTAAGTCAGTCAGTCCCCTCATATCAGCCCCTCTCAGACTAAACATCAACACAACAACAAACCTCAGTGCTTTTTAAGTTTTATGTTATGTTTTTATTCTGTGGTGCGAACACCACACTAAGATATAATATATTCTCTCAGTGGCATATGTTTGTCTGTGGGAAGCATTCTGATATTATTGTTATCCAGGATGGGGAAGGTGATCCTGAGGTGCACCAGCTTAGTTATCCAGGTTGGTGAAGGTGATCCTGAGGTGCACCAGCTTAGTTATCCAGGTTGGTGAAGGTTATCCTGAGGTGCACCAACTTAGTTATCCAGGTTGGTGAAGGTGATCCTGAGGTGCATCAGCTTAGTTATCCAGGTTGGTGATGGTGATCCTGAGGTGCACCAGCTTAGTTATCCAGGTTGGTGATGGTGATCCTGAGGTGCACCAGCTTAGTTATCCAGGTTGGTGATGGTTATCCTGAGGTGCACCAGCTTAGTTATCCAGGTTGGTGAAGGTTATCCTGAGGTGCACCAGCTTAGTTATCCAGGTTGATGATGGTGATCCTGAGGTGCCCCAGCTTAGCATTTTCTGCTTGTGTGACAACATATAAGTGTGCCTCTGGTTTTTGGTGTGTTTGTGAATGTGTTTGTATGTGCACCTTTGCTTGGGTGGTTGTAAATCACTAGCAATTTAAAAATAAAGCATCGTACCAACTACTATACGCCGCCACTCTTGACAGCGCCACCTCAACAATTTTATATCTACTCAACTCTGACATAAAAGTCCGAATATGCATGAATGTGGCGTAGCTCCTATCCCCCGCCTGCAGCGTAAGATTCAACTACATCGTTCATAACCTGAGATGAAGCATTACTCAGCATCGTGTAAGAGAACACCTTGCCTTAAGAGGAGTATAAAACTGAGCCATAACGGGAGACAGTCCCTCTGGGTGGCTGGATATGTAAATAAGAATAATTTGTGTTTTTTATGGTAATGAATTCCAAGTGCTTGACTGTCCTCACGTCGGTGTTGCTACAACACTTTATAGACTCTTTTGTGTTTGTGTTTTTGTGTTTTTTTAGCTTGTTCTTGTCGTTAGCGCTACTGACAGATCGCCCCCTCAAGTGCTCTATGATATTTTGCATACTTAGAGCGCCCATCAACTGCTCTGCAACTTCCTACCTAAGAGAAAAGCCCTCTCAAGGGTTTTATAACTTCATGCTTAAAACGAACGTCGTTCAAGTGCTCTATAACTCTCTACATACAACGAACGCCCACGCAAGTGCTCTATAACTCTTGCAGTTTACAACCAAACCCGTACCACACAACCTGTCTCTACCATACACCGCCTCTCTACCAGACAACCTCTCACTACCACACAACCAAACTTCTACCCCACAACGGCTCTACGACACAACCTCTCTACCACACAACGTTTCTACTACACGACCCCCTCTACCCCACAAGGTCTCTACCACACCACCTCTCTCTCTACCACATACCACCTCTCTACCACACAAAGCCTCTAGCACACAACATCTCTCTACCACAAAGCTTCTCTATTCCAAACCCCTCTTCTCCACAATTTTTCTGTACCCCACAGCCTCTCTCTTCCACAAAACCTCTCCCATCCACACAACCTCTCCCAGTCCCATAACCTCTCCCATCCACACAACCTCTCCCAGTCCCATAACCTCTCCCATCCACACAACCTCTCCCAGTCCCATAACCTCTCCCATCCACACAACCTCTCCCAGTCCCATAACCTCTCCCATCCACACAACCTCTCCCAGTCCCATAACCTCTCCCATCCACACAACCTCTCCCAGTCCCATAACCTCTCCCAGTCCCATAACCTCTCTCTACGATTCACCCTTTCAACCATGCAACGGATGGTTGTCTCTAACTGTCTCTACCCCACAGCCTCGTTAAACCTCATAACCTCTGCACGCACCTCTCACCATTTACAACAATTAGACAAGAGAGTTGTAAAGGTTTAAAGAAGAGAGGGAGCAAGAAGAGCCTCAGGTTATGATATAAGAAGATGCTGGAGTTAGACTGATATTAAATGTGATATGTGAATATCCTCATCCATTTTAGGCGAAGATAATAATTCCATGACTACCCAGTTGTAGCTTTCTTAATTGTTAACCAAAATTTGATTGAGTGGAGGAAGGTGGCTTAAATAAAACAATATACAAAGATCAATTACGTAATTATTTATTAATCATCATCTCTTTTTAAATTCTTTACTCGAATTGCTAAAATGTCTCAGATCAATCTTCGTCAATGTCTACCTCCCAGAACTGGGTCCCTCATCATCCATCTCAGAATACGTCAAGATAATTGCATTAACTTTCCCCGCAGTTTTCCTCACAAATCTCTCCGCTCCCATTCATTTTGCCCTCCGTCAAGAGCACTCCCTCACGTGACTAAAGACAATGTTCTACAGTGTGAGATCTATGTCCGGCTTTAGTCATTTTATCTCCTGGTTTTGCTGATAATGATCCTCCTAAACCAACTCTGTAACTTGAAGACTTTTGTATCCGGCTCCATCGATGCGCTCAGTAACTAGAATACTATCATATCCAGCTGTATCGAGAGGGCGGTTCTTCCCCATTACTCCGCCTGAGTTTCTTCATTACTTGGTAATGGAAATAGTGATCCCAGCTCACCAGCTGCTCCTCAAAAACTCTTAGCTAGATTCCTCAAACAGAATTCTTCCCAGACACAACTATATTTTGACAGTGCAGTTAATTCTTCTTGAAGAAGATGTTGAGCGAGTCTTCAGTTCCTTCGTAAGTCATCAAACACTTCTCTTCAGGTCCGGATTCTGTAAATAGCTACTTTTTCATCTGAATACGCCTCACAACACGGAACCATCCTGGTCAAGCACTGAAGCATGAGTGAGCCTTATAGTTCACTAAGAAGACTCATGTGAACCTTCTTGAGGTTATCTTGAGATGATTTCGGGACTTTTTAGTGTCCCCGCGGCCCGGTCCTCGACCAGGCCTCCACCCCCAGCAAGCAGCCCGTGACAGCTGCACCCAGGTACCTATTTTACCGCTAGGTAACAGGGGTATAGGGTGAAAGAAACTCTGCCCATTGTTTCTCGCCGGCGCCTTGGGATCGATCCCAGGACCATAGGATCACAAGTCCAGCGTGCTGTCCGCTCGGCCGACCGGCTCCCTGTTGGAAAATTGTCAGGATTGATATAATGAGGAGATCAACTAGGGACTTATACTGTACTAAATTAAAAAATTACTGTATGCAAAATTAATTCAACTAAAATCCCTAGCTAGGATCGTAAATCCTACCTCCTCTTTTCCTAATGGCAGACTGTGGGCTGTAAGGGGCAGGTGGGATCCCTACGGGTGAATGGAGAAGCTGATTGAAGATCCACAATCTACCTGCAGACAACATTACACATCAATTTATATTTTTAATACAAGAATAAGATTATATAAACTCAGTTCAATAACTGAGCACTGGTTCTGCTTAAATCACGGATCTAAACATGTACACAGTCAGGCCTAGCACCATAACTATAACAGCCAATATTCTTATACTAATAAACACAACATCACCACAACATATGACGCATCGCCTCACTCTGTAACGACAAACAGACTTATTGGATATATCAAGGTTATACAAGAATGCATATGGCCCATCAACACACAATAACACTCAATTTACTTATGTCTGAGTGCTGGGTGCCGTCCGATAAGTGGCCAGATTGATAACTCTCTCGCAGAGCTTAGACACTCTACCTTATGTCTAAGCTTTGCTGTTTAATATTCTGGTAGCATTGCTAATTAATTATATCCTTAATTGCGTTTGCAGTAGGATAAGATAAGTGTGGTGAAGGCGGCGTCTATCTGAGCCGCTCTCTTCACTCGTATTTAGATAAAGTACTAGGAATTTTTCCTTTAAGATATTGTCCGGGTACTCCCCCAGTTCTAGAGAGTAATCACTGGTGATAAAGATATGTTAGAATGGTGTCCTTTACTAGAAATATTAGCAAAGCTCCGAGTCACGTTCCTTATTTTGTAAACAAATGCTGTCTGCCCCAGGCCGTGGTGGGCGTTTTTCTCCCAGCCATTGTCCCCCCTCCCCCCCCATGCGCCCTGAGCAAGGTAGCCTTCAATGAATATATATTGATTATTTGTACTGTCTAGACATATGATTGAGATAAGATGTGATTATAATATAATTAGATATAAGATTTGTAGATTATAAGTAGTACTTGCTAGTACTATTGATTCATATTAAGGATTTGATTTAATCCTTACCGAAATCGATTGATTGTTCCAACAGTTTTTAATTAAGATATTCTTCTCAAAGCTTCTAGATCCGTGAGAAATCATGCTCCAAGTCACGTAGACACCTTGGGCCCTATGGCGTGAAAGATCATCGGTGGCATTGTCATGTAGGCTCCAGATGTAGGATACAGTGAATCTGTAGTGATTTTGAGATGATTTTGATATGATATTCAAATAATACATTTCTTAGATAATAATATAGATATAGTGGATAAAATTTCCCACACCTCCAGGAGTCACGTGATCCGGGGTCATGCCCTGATTGCGTGACAAAGCAAATATGGACCAATGAGGTCACCTAGCTGTGAACCCCAGAGCTGGAGTCCGACCTCTGGTGGGCGTAAAATCGAGTATTAAGCTGCGACACCAACTGACACAAATTTGAAAAGACGTTTGGTAGGCTACCCTCCAGAATTTACCATACATAAAAATTACATATGGAGTATAAGCCCAAATACTAATTGAAGTTTACTCTGTACTGTCTGCAATTTTAGAAGGTAGAGGAATGTTACAGTGACTTTTGGTCTGTTTACCTGATCAACCAGGCTGTGACTCATATGTCAGGCTGCGGGCAGCTGCATCCAACAACCTGGTTGACCAGTCCAGCAACTGGTCAAGGGTGGTACCCGTGATGAGGTACAAGTCCAAGGTTGGAACCTCATAAATAGTGGATGTAGACCTCATAAGAAAAATGAAGGGGGGGGGGGGGTGAGAGGTGTATCTTGCTTCTGGAAGTTCAGTTTGATACTGGAACCTTGTCTCCAGATATCTTTATCCAGGAGTTATTAAAGTTATCCATGTATTTCACATGAATTAGAATGATTACCATTGAAATATACGTTGCATTAAGGATATGTAATGGTAAGACATGGGTTAAAACGTATGCAATAGTCAACCCCCAACCCCCAACCCCCCCAAAAAAAAAATCACAGTTTGTAATATTAATTTTATGGAATGCAAAATAAAATAATTAAACTCCAGACATCCACATTACTAGGCTTAGTATAGTATTGTACAATGTATGTACTATATTAGAGCAGAGATAGGGTGCATTAGGCCTAGGATTGCTGGGACAAATTATATTCGGCTCTTCAGTTACTTATCAGATTTTCAATCATGGCATATGGTCTAATTCAATAACAGAAAGCGTGAACGTTTTTTGGGGGGTAACAACAGTACATATTTGATGATTTGAACAAATGGTTAGTATAAGTACTGTTTTAAGAAGGATGGGCCGTATGTGTTCAGGATTCTTTCTCATTAGTTATGAGTGTTATTTGTGAGTAGAGAAGTGATGTGATTTTGACATTTTGTGTAAGGTGTTTGTTGTTTTATCCTGGAAGTTGTGGAGGTAGCAAAGGAGAAGCAAGTAGTGAGGGGAGAACAGTGAGAGCCACTGAGAGAATGTGAGGGAGCGAGGGAAGAAGAGTGGAAGAGAGAAGGGGAGGAAAGGAGGAAAAGAGAGACGAACTGAAAAAGCCGGACAGAGAGGCAAACAGAGACCTGGTTACTGCCATATATCTAGAACTGTCTATAAATGAGAAAATCTGTCTGTTAGCTTTTCAGTCCAAGAATGAAGACAGACTCTTCGGGATGGACTCACAAAGCTTTGGAGAGTGTCATAGTGGGTGGTTAGGGTCGGCCCCTTTGTCTCCCTAAGGCGCGTCGCTCTCAGCACCTGCTTCACGAAGTCTATTTGAAATGTTGAACCCAAAGTGCATAGAGTTATCATAATTTTAAATATCAGTTTATTCAGATAACGACATGTAAAACGAAAGTCAAGTTAATAGATTTCTTGGCAGAACCTTCTGATTACAGTGATGTTGTGTGAAGGGAAAATAGTTACAGTGATAAGGGGGATATGGGAAGAGTATGAGGGTGGTAATGGGGATGATGTGTACAAGTGGAGATGGGTATGGTGTAGAGATGTTTACAGTGATATGGCGAGACGGGGAAGGTGTGAGAGAGGAGTGACGTGTGATTAGATAGAGAGAAGGTGTATAGGGGGGAAATGGGAGGGGTGTATGTGTGGAAGAGACGTGAGAGGGTGTGTGGGGACAGGCCTGGGCACGTGGTGGACCCGGGCACCGTTGGGTATCTCATCCAGTAAACCAAATAAGAAAAAGGGATAAAGACTCACAACAATTACTTACCAAAGGCTACGGCCAAAAGACTAAGATAACTGTACAGACAAGAGGGTAAATATATATATTTATGAAGTCTTTCTGACGAGTGAGCATACGGAACAGAAATAAAGGATACGTAGTAGCTCATTCAAAACTAAATGACTTAACAGTAAACAAACAAACCACAATAGACAACAGACAGTATTTGAAGAGTGGCCGGATAAGAGGCAGGTATGGAAGAAACGCCAACTCCGGCGAGCCAACACGATGTGTTGCAGCGGATTCCTGAGGCATTTGGACATGATAAGTCCAGTTGATAGGTTGGTTTACGGCCGAGCTGCTGTAATGGGTCCTGGGAGGTGACTGGGGGGACTCGGTGGGTCGAGGTTTATCACGAGACATCTCGCAGTGAGGTGAACAGCCTTGAGTCCCGGGTGTAGAGACTGTGAGTGAGTAGACTTGAGAGACTGTGGACGCCGCTGGGGACATTGGTGCCTCCTTCTGCCACAGTACCCCGGGGTGTGAAGGCTCCCGTAGGGCTCGCGTAAGGTTTCATTAAAAGGCATAAATAATGTAATATGGGTCACTTAACCAGGCACCGGAAAGCCGAGGGGCTGGGGATTAGGAGCTGGAGCTCATTACTCCAGCAAACACACACAGGATGGTGTGGACCCAGCCCGTTGGTGGATGGATCCGACGCAAGCCGTGACCATCAATACAGATCTCTTCTTTTATTCCAACTACCCCCAATATCTGCCGTAGTGGTTCTCTTCTTGGGTCATCCTTGTCTCACCTCCGTCCTCACCTCCCTCATACATGCCAACCTCCCTCATACATACCCTCCTCCCTCATACATACCTACCTCTATCATACATACCTACCTCTATCATACATATCAACCTCCCTCATACATACCAACCTCCCTCATACATACCAACTATCCTCATACATACCAACCTCCCTCATACATACCAACCTTCCTCATACATACCAACCTCCCTCATACATACCAACCTCCCTCATACATACCAACTATCCTCATACATACCAACCTCCCTCATACATACAAACCTTCCTCACACATACCAACCTTCCTCATACATACCAACCTCCCTCATACATACCCACCTCCCTCATACATACCCACATCCTCCACCACCTCCTGCGCACACTCCTCTCCCTCCCCTCCCTTCCTCCCTCCTTTCCTCCTCATTATCTCGCTAGTACTGTACAACCCGCTCTCGTACAAGAAAGCACATATTTGACTTAATGCTTAAAGTCAATATGTTGAATATGAATTAGTACATATGTGGTATATTCCCAGTTACATTTTTTCCAAGGCCCAAACTCTTCCTCACATACCAATTTACGTCTCACAGTTCCCATCCATCGCCGTAGACAGCAGAATAGACGTGATTGGTTCACTTATAATGAAAATTGTAGTTTTCAGGTCCCACGTGGGTTGGGAAATTTACCTACTATTGTCCATGCTCTTAGAATATTACAGATCAGCTACATCCTATTGAAGTTTCGTAGTTTTGTTTTGAGAAATATTAGTTGTTCTTAGTAAATTATAATAAGCACTATAAATTATTACATAGAATAATAGTGCTTCACAAATCAACATTACATACACTAGTTTGTGCTTTAAAAATCTTTAAAGAATATATTGTAGAAAGGGTAACAGAAAACGATTATACGTTGGAATGTCTATGGGGTAAACTACTGCAAACAGTATGGTATAGTGTCTACTTCCTACTGTAGGATGGGTATAGGGTCCACTACCAGCTGTTAGGTGGGTAAGGGGTCCATACCACTTGTAGAATGGGTCTGGGCCCAATAACTACCCATATGATAGGTATGGGGTCCACTGCCGCCTACAGGATGGGTATATGGTCCACTAATACACACAGGATGTGTATGGCGTCCACTACCGCCTGTAAGATGGGTATGGGGCTCACTACTGCCCACAGGATGGGTTTGGGGGTCACTATCATCTACAGGATGAGTAAGAGGTCAACTACTTCCCTCTGGAGTGGTATATGTTCCACTTCCGCCCAAATGATGTGTGAGACGTCTACTATACCGCCCACAGGATGGGTATGGGGGGTCCACAATCACCCACAGGATGAAAATTGTGTCTACTACCGCCAACAGGATGGGTATGACCTCCATTGCCGCCCACAGCATGAGTATAGAGTCCAGTTCCGTCCACGGAATGGGTATATGGTTAACTACCACCGACAGGATGGGTATATCGTCAACTAAACCCACAGGATGGGTATGGGGTTAACTTTTTTTTTTAATATATATACAAGAGTTGTTACATTCTTGTACAGTCACTAGTACGCGCAGCGTTTCGGGCAAGTCCCTGGAATACGACCCCCACGAAGAATCGTTTTTACAACCAAGTACACATTTTACTATTGAGTTAAACAGAGGCTACAGTTAAGGATTTGCAAATATATTCACAATATATCTGACAGTACGATTTAATACTAAGTGAAAATAAGTACAATTCCTAACTGCTATGAATAGTACATAATTGCACTTATTTGTCTTCTTACATTTACCACCCCATTTTTGGAGGACGGGCTGGGATTTGCGCCCAGTAAATCCTCCCCGGCCAGGATACGAACCCATGACAAAGCGCTCACCCATAGGTGAGCTCAACTACCGCTCAACTACCACCCATATGACGCGTATGGGGCCCACTACCGCCCACAGGAAGGGTATGGGGTCCACTACTGCCCACAGGATACGTATGGGGTCCACTACCGCCGACAAGATAGGTATGGGGTCCACTACCGCCCACAGGATAGGTATGGGGTCCACTATCACCCACAGGATGGGTATGGTGTCCACTACCGCCCACAGGGTACGTATGGGGTCCACAGCCGCCCACAAGGTGGGTGTGGGGTCTACTACTGCCTACAGGATGGCTATGGGGTCACTACCACCCACAGGATGGGTATGGGGGTCCACTACCGCTCACAGGATACGTATGGGATCCACAACCGCCCACAGGGTGGGTATGGGGTCCACTACTACCCACTGGGTGGGTATGAGGGTGGCCACTACTACCCACAGTATGGGTATGGGGTCACCATACCACCCACAGGATGGGCAGGGGGGTCCAGTACCGCCCAAAAGATTGATATGGGGTGCACAACCGCCCACAGGATGGGTATGGGGTCCACTACCACCCACAGGATAAGTATGGGGTTCACTACCACCCACAAGATGGGTATGGGGTCCACTACCACCCACTGGATGGGTATGGGGTCCACTACCACCCACTAGATGGGCATGGAGTCCACTAGCACCCACAAGATAGGTATGGGGTGCACTAGCACCCACGAAATTGGTTTGGGATCCACTACCGCCCACAGGATGGGTATGGGGGCCACTACCACCCACAGGATGGGTATGGGGTCCCCTATCACTCACTAGATGGGTATAGGGTCCACTGGCACCCACAAGACGGGTATGGGGTCCACTAACATCCACAAGATGGGTATGGGGTCTACTACCACCCACAGGATGGGTATGGGGTCCATTACCACCCACAGGATGGGTATGGGGTCCACTACCAACCACTAGATGGGTATGGGGTCCACTAGCACTCACAAGATGGGTATGGGGTCCACTAGCACTCACAAGATGGGTATGGGGTCCACTACCTCCCATAGGATGGGTATGGGTCCACTACCTCCCATAGGATGGGTATGGGGTCCACTACCACCCACAGGATGGGTATGGGGTCCACTACCAGCCACAGGATGGGTATGGGGTCCATTACCACCCACAGGTTGGGTATGGGGTCCACTACCACCCACTAGATGGGTATGGGGTCCACTAGCACTCTCAAGATGGGTATGGGGTCCACTACCTCCCATAGGATGGGTATGGGGTCCACTACCACCAACTAGATGAGTATGGGGTCCACTAGCACCCACTTGATGGGTATGGGGTCCACTAGCACCCACAAGATGTTTATGGGGTCCACTCCCTTCCACAGGATGGGCATGGGGTCCACTATCACTCACGGGCTGGGGTATAGGGGCAACTACAGCTCATGGATAGATATAAATTCCACTACTTCCCACGGGGTGATGGTGGATGGTGTTGGGGGTGGTGGTGGTGTTGGGAGTGGTGGTGGTGTTGGGAGTGGTGATGGTGTTGGGAGTGGTGGTGGTGTTGGGAGTGGTGGTGGTGTTGGGAGTGGTGATGGTGTTGGGAGTGGTGATGGTGTTGGGAGTGGTGATGGTGTTGGGAGTGGTGGTTGTGTTGGGAGTGGTGGTGGTGTTGGGAGTGGTGCTGGTGTTGGGAGTGGTGGTGGTGTTGGGAGTGGTGGTGGTGTTGGGAGTGGTGGTGGTGTTGGGAGTGGTGGTGGTGTTGGGAGTGGTGGTGGTGTTGGGAGTGGTGGTGGTGTTGGGAGTGGTGGTGGTGTTGGGAGTGGTGGTGGTGTTGGGAGTGGTGATGGTGTTGGGAGTGGTGGTGGTGTTGGGAGTGGTGGTGGTGTTGGGAGTGGTGATGGTGTTGGGAGTGGTGGTGGTGTTGGGAGTGGTGGTGGTGTTGGGAGTGGTGGTGGTGTTGGGAGTGGTGGTGGTGTTGGGAGTGGTGGTGGTGTTGGGAGTGGTTGTGGTGTTGGGAGTGGTGGTGGTGTTGGGAGTGGTGGTGGTGTTGGGAGTGGTGGTGGTGTTGGGAGTGGTGGTGGTGTTGGGAGTGGTGGTGGTGTTGGGAGTGGTGGTGGTGTTGGGAGTGGTGGTGGTGTTGGGAGTGGTGGTGGTGTTGGGAGTGGTGGTGGTGTTGGGAGTGGTGGTGGTGTTGGGAGTGGTGATGGTGGTGGGAGTGGTGATGGTGTTGGGAGTGGTGGTGGTGTTGGGAGTGGTGGTGGTGTTGGGAGTGGTGGTGGTGTTGGGAGTGGTGGTGGTGTTGGGAGTGGTGGTGGTGTTGGGAGTGGTGGTGGTGTTGGGAGTGGTGGTGGTGTTGGGAGTGGTGGTGGTGTTGGGAGTGGTGATGGTGGTGGGAGTGGTGATGGTGTTGGGAGTGGTGGTGGTGTTGGGAGTGGTGGTGGTGTTGGGAGTGGTGGTGGTGTTGGGAGTGGTGATGGTGGTGGGAGTGGTGATGGTGTTGGGAGTGGTGGTGGTGTTGGGAGTGGTGGTGGTGTTGGGAGTGGTGGTGGTGTTGGGAGTGGTGGTGGTGTTGGGAGTGGTGGTGGTGTTGGGAGTGGTGGTGGTGTTGGGAGTGGTGGTGGTGTTGGGAGTGGTGGTGGTGTTGGGAGTGGTGGTGGTGTTGGGAGTGGTTGGGAGTTACAAGTAGTATGTTGAATTTCAAGAAAGAACATGTATATATACTATGCCTAAAGCACTAATACGCACAGCTTTTTGGGCAAGATCTGGGAAAAAACTTAAAAACTAAGACTTAAGACTAATTGAGATCAACAGCATGAACTGAACTGACATATGTTGACATTTAGGAGATAAGGTAAGTTACAATTCAATTTGTTTCTTTATTATGCATCCAATACCCATCCCGTGGGCGGTGGTGTAAAGGATTACAGAGGCACATAATCGGTTCAGGAACTGAACCCTCTTATCTTGAGGTTATCTTGAGATGATTTCGGGGCTTTAGGTGTCCCCGCAGCCCGGTCCTCGACCAGGCCTCCACCCCCATGAAGCAGCCCGTGACAGCTGACTAACACCCAGGTACCTATTCTACTGCTAGGTAACAGGGGCATAGGGTGAAAGAAACTCTACCCATTGTTTCTCGCCGGCGCCCGGGATCGATCCCGAGACCACAGGATCACAAGTCCAGCGTGCTGTCCGCTCGGCCGACCGGTTCCCGGTAAGTTCGGGAGTTCTCGCTAGTTCGTTTAGTAAAGCAAATAACAATCTTTTGACGCTAGTTACACAATTATTAATGTTATATATACATGTACACATACTCATACATACATGTACATATATATACAAATACATACATGTACATATATATACATATACATATATACACAAACATATTCAATCACCTACACAAATACACACATCAATAATCTTTTGTATCACTAGTGATTCAACAAGAGGCTCACGACAGTCACTATACAAGGCACTTTACATCTATGGTGAGTCACACAGTTACTAGTTTTGCTCCACACCCATCCAACTGGGCGGCAGCTTTGCAGTCATGTGCTCCACACCCACCCAACTGGGCGGTAGCTTTACAGTCATGTGCATGCATTACCTACAGTAAGTAAATTTTGGATATTTCGCTAAGATTTCGGGCAGCACATCATTATGAATGAAGTACTTACAAATTTCTTGTACACCATTGATGGTGTTATCTCTGAATTCCGCGATTTTTTCACATTCCATTATATAATGATGCAAAGTATGCGAATAGTTCTGCCGACAGAGTTTACATTTAGTCAAATCTACATCAGCATTTGTTACAAACTCTCAGAGGTACTTGTAGCCGAGCCTAAGCCTAGCAGTGGTAATATCTAGAAGTCTGCTAACCTTATTGGATGACCTATAGATGTGCGGTACTTCCTGCATAATAGAATGATGATAGATGGAGTAACTGGTGTGAATTTCACTTTGCCTCAAGTCTCCGAAATTCAGTTGATGTTCCCAGAATATTACTGCCCTCAGGCTGCTCAGGGGCAGTCCAAGTTGATAATCAATTCCCTCTTTACGAGCAAAAGTCTTGGCCAACTCATCAGTTCTATCATGTATTCGGAGACCAATATGGGAAGAAATCCAAAGAAGACAGACCCTGACTCCATCATTGATTATTTCATTATATCTGTGTCTAGCTTCAGATATGAGCACGTCACAGTTATGCCTTGGGGAGCTGAGGGCAGTCAAGGATGACAAGGAGTCACTTACAATTAGCATGTCAACTTTGGATTCATATACGCGCTCGAGTGCAAGGATTATGGCAACCAATTCTGTTTGAAGAGTGGAGGCCCAGTTACTTAGTCGCGCTTCACACTCATGGGAGAAGGAACCATCTCTCCCTGTCACAACAACTGCACTTCCAGCTGCACCATGGGACTGATGCAAGGATCCATCAGTGTAAATAATCTGGGAAAGAGAGCGCTCTCTGACTAAAGCATCAATTTGGCTTAAGGCATTGTACTTTGCTTCTTGTCGAAGCAAGGCTTGTTCTTTAATCAGCTTCTTGGGTGGGAAAGGGGGGGGCAGTAATTTGGAAAGGAGTGATCTCCCATGGGGCAGGAAAGTGTTGTTGTTGTCTCTCTTGGTAGAGGTGATGAATATTATACATTCTGAGCATAATGACAGTTTTGGTAATCCATTTGGAGGGATGCTGACCTTCAAGGAAGAAGGCTTGGAGGGCTTCAGTGCAGGGGTTAGGGTGGGTTAGCCTAAGCATCTTGATACCAATCAAAGCATTAATTTCAATGATACGATCACTTATGAATGAAATATTCAGTTCCTTCCTCAAGTTTAGTAATTTAGTTGTACGAGGGCATCCGAGGATAATCCTCATGGCTTCGTTTTGCATCTTTTCCAGCCCTCCAAGCATTCTCTCAGGCACTAGAGCAAGCATGGGCGCAGCATAATGAATCAGGGACCTAATATATGAGAGATACACCATTTTGCCAATTCTCACATTTGCACCATAGTGTAACAAACTAGGCTGTTGTAAGAATTATCCAGAGTGGTTTATCGACAAAAGAGAATGGGAAGCTGAGCCCGCATGGTGACCTGGGAACCTGACCCCCAGGGGAATTCGCGGTGGAAATAACCGACGCTTTGTTCATAGTTTTGTATAATGAACCATCCTATAGTATTCAGTAATTTTGAGAAATTAGCCTTTATTCATTTTGTATTAAAATTGTATTGTATAATAGTACTGGGTACAACATCAAGAGTATTCTAATTATTGAGTTTAAGTCACCATCAGTGACGTCACGAATCAGATCTAACTTGTAAGGCAGAGTGACCGGCGGTCATAGGTCAGCAGGGTTGACATGTCTATTATTTCTCAAAGTTCAATTAACCATTTTGGGGATCGGGAACAGCTCTGCCGTAGATGTTTGTGTAATTTAATTTCAGTAAAATAATTCAACCAGTCTGGATCAATTCAGTACAAACAGGTTAATTGTTATAACTTAACCTTGCTAAAGTAACTGGGTAAGCGATGCGGAACAATACAATGTTCTAGTCTGGGCTAGATCAGACGAGGACAGATCAGTGTGGAAATAGGAGCAGCTGGGAGAGGTCAAACATCTTACCTCTCCCCGAGACCAGCCCAACATCTTTAGCTGGTAAAACATAGAGGTATAGTTGCTATGGTTATTTATAGAATAGTCTTCATTGCCACTCAGGTCAAGTAGGGAGTGTTAAAGTGACAGGGAGTGAACATATTTAGATTTTGTTTTAGTTTTTCCTTTAATAAATTAAATTTGTTAGTATTTTGCATTTTATTGTTTCCATGTGTTTTATGTGTACACTTGTCCTGGTCACGTGGTCCACACGAGGCAGAGTTGGATTGGGCGCCGATTCTAACATCGAATCATTCCCGTGTAATTAATTCCACACTCAAGTTTCCGAGGTTATAAACTACTAGTGGGGATCAAGCCCCAAGGTTGATTAATTAGCGTGATCGATCCAGACCTCGATCATTGCTCGGTGTTGCTGGTCTGGTGGTGGCAGCGTAGAGGCGACTCTAGGGTTTTGCTCAGAGCCTAGGTCACGTCATACTGGGTGTAGAATCCTAAGTCGGTCAATCGTCTTAGGACCACGTGGCGTGGAGTTGGCTTTGGTAAAAGTTTTGGAGTCCCTTGGTAGAGAATAAAAAGTAAGAATACGGGTAGAGGGAGTAGAAGGAAAGTGAAGTAGAGAGAGAGAACCTTACCCGTGTTACAATAGCTTGGATGGTAGCCTGCCACAGCCTTGAGAGCACGGGGCCTCTCTCTACACTGGCGACCCAGTCTGGCTACAATATTGCGGTAAAGTAGAACCTTAAGACCAAGGTATTTGTATCTGGTTATATAGTCGAGCAGAGAGCCATCATCCAACTGCATTTTGCGAACGGCCCCACCCCGTCTGGGTGGGCATCGGTTCACGATCTTTGTTTTCTCTACTGAGATGACTAAGCATTGTTCCTGAAATGTGTACATCACAGAATTCAGAACATTTTGGGTGTTGGTATACCCATTGGTGTGGATCAGTATATCATCCGTATAGCTAATGATGTGTTCGCCGAGCCTTCTAGTTACTAAGCTTAAAAGTACATTGATTAACACATTGAACAGAGAAGGACTAAGGACACCTCCCTGTGGAGTGCCAAGTTCAAAATCTCTCGTTACACTCCTATGCCCTTGGTACAGTACAGATGACTTCCTGTTGGATAGATAGCCTCTTATCCACCGTAGAAGCCATCCTCCAACATTCATTTTAGCAAGTTTGCTCAGAATGACGTGTGGGTTAGCAATGTCAAAGGCTGACTTAAGATCTAGGAAAGTGGTGTATGACCTATCAGAATGCACGGTGAGGAATGTGGTAATACACTGATGTTCACTCTTTCCATGCGTAAAGCCATATATCTGGGGAGACAACTTGTTACTAATTCTGTAAAGGAGACGGTTGAGAACCATCCTCTCAAGCCACTTAGAGACAACTAGTGAGGGAGATTGGGCGAAAAGCACTCGGCTGGTTAGGTTTAGGAATGGGAATAAAAAGACTGTTGGTCCATGACTTTGGAAGCTCCACAGTTACATAGCTCATATTATACAATTGAAGCAAGGGATTCCCTGGAACTAGCAGAAGCATATGCAGTATGCTGTAAATAACTCCATCCTCCCCGGGTGATGTAGCTTTGCCTTTATATAGAGTAGAGTCTAGTTCGTATTCAGTAAAAAGCATGTCATAGTCAACCTCTTCATGAAGTCAAGGAGCCTTGCTCTATCAGTATATCTATTATTTAATTCATTCTGTGTGGGTAGAGGAAGACTGTCAAAGCTGGAAGTCGTGGCCCAAGCATTAACAAGCTCATTTGCTCTGTGCAGAGGATTAGGGTACTAGATCTCTGTAGCATTTTTCCCTTTGATCTTGTTGATATCCTTCCATGCCCGACTTAGTGGCGTGTGAGAATTGAGACCACTAACAAAAGTTTCCCAGTCTGTCTGCCTCAG
The DNA here is from genome assembly GCF_040958095.1 of Procambarus clarkii. Classification (NCBI taxonomy): domain Eukaryota; kingdom Metazoa; phylum Arthropoda; class Malacostraca; order Decapoda; family Cambaridae; genus Procambarus; species Procambarus clarkii. The sequence goes on from NC_091179.1 coordinate 32,122,795, forward strand.
CCCCACCATACGTTCCCTGGCCTCAGCCAGAGCCGCTTCAAAGAGCCGAAGCATTTCAGCAGTGCGGGTCCTTCTATAAGCTTGTCCAATTCTTCTGGCAGTGCGTTTTAGTGCATGCAATTTAGAATCATTATAATAAGCATAAGTGCTATGACCAGTGCAATTTGGGTTACGTGGCCCGGACGATGGATCAAGTGATTCTATAAACTGGTCGATAGTACCTGTGAGCTCATTGTTAAAATCTTCAACTGATGAAGGCTCAGATGAACTGTACCATTCTGACACATGACCAACAAAATTGTCTCGTTGATCGACGGGATCAGCCAGCCTCTTCCGCTTGAACATTCCGCCGGGGATGATAGAGCTGCCAATGTTTACAGTGGTTAATATGGCCAGATGATCAGACGCCATATCTGGCACTATTGACGAGACGCACACGATGTGGGAGACGTTGACACCGAGACATATCAAGAATACCTCCATAGATATGCGTCGGTTCAAGGTCACCCACAACCTGTGCATCATCGTGACTACCTAATAGTGACACCAGTTGGTTGCCGTTACGATTACTGAACTGCGAATTACCAATATTCCTATGTCTAGCGTTATAATCACCTTTAATGATGGTAGGCTCAGTCTGAATACAGATAGGAAGGTCAGCATAATTAAAGTTACAAGGAGTTGATTACTTAGTACATAGTTGTTTTTCTCTTAAACTGGATGATAGAGGGAGAGTCTTTAAAGTGATTGGGAATACATACATACATACATACATGTACTCACCTAGTTGTACTCACCTAGTTGTGCTTGCGGGGGTTGAGCTCTGGCTCTTTGGTCCCGCCTCTCAACTGTCAATCAACAGGTGTACAGGTTCCTGAGCCTATTGGGCTCTATCATATCTACATACATGTATGTATGTATGTATGTATGTATGTATGTATGTATGTATGTATGTATGAATGTATGTATGTATGTATGTATGTATGTATGTATGTATGTATGTATGTATGTATGTATGTATGTATGTATGTACGTACGTACGTACGTACGTATGTATGTATGTATGTATGTTTGTATGTATGTATGTAGGTATGTACGTATGTATGTATGTACATACATACATGTTTTGATGTAGGCCTAGAGGCCTACATCAAAAGAATATCATCAGCGGCATATTGTAGACTGGCCAACATAAGAACTGATTTTAGAAACTTGTGTAAGGAATCTTTCAGAACCCTGTATACCACTTATGTAAGACCAATCCTGGAGCATGCAGCTCTAGCCTGGAGTCCATACCTAGTCAAACACAAGATAAAGTTAGAGAAGATTCAGCGGTATACCACCAGCCTCGTCCGGGAAATGAGAGGAATAAGCTACGAGGAAAGGCTAAAGGAGCTGAACCTCACATCCCTGGAAAACAGAAGAGTAAGGGGAGACATGATAACCACCTACAAAATTCTAAGGGGAATTGACAGGGTGGACCAAGACAAACTCTTCAGTACGGGTGGGACACGAACAAGGGAACACAGGTGGAAACTTAGTACCCAGATGAGCCACAGAGATATTAGAAAGAATTTTTTTCAGTGTCAGAGTAGTTAATAAATGGAATGCACTAGGAAGTGATGTGGTGGAGGCTGACTCCATACACAGTTTCAAATGTAGATATGATAGAGCCCAGTAGGCTCAGGAATCTGTACACCAGTTGATTGACCGTTGAGATGCGGGACCAAAGAGCCAAAGCTCAACCCCCGTAAGCACAATTAGGTGAGTACATACATACATACATTCAGACATACATACATACATACATACATACATACATACATACATACATACATACATACATACATACATACATACATACATACATACATAGTGGTGTTGTGACCATCGTGTTGGGTGGATGCGGGTTGGGAGCTCCTGGTTCACTAGTGGAGTGGGAGGGGTAATCAGGCAACTTCGAAGTGAAAAAGTGTGTACAAGTGAATGAAAAAAACCCTTGGGTTTTGACCAGAGCCATAAGGTAGTGAAGAAAAACAGTTTAAGTAGCGTAATTGAAAATATTTGATGAAGTACTGTGGCAGTGTGCAGTGTGGAGCAGACCTCACCGTCGTCTGACCGTGACCTCACCCCCGGCAGCAACCCTCCTACCACCACGTGGGACGACACTTGGAGATTCACTTACCCATTGTGTTAACAGGACGGTAAGATACTTGGAACCCCTGTGGGTAAGGTTGCATTATAGCAATGACTAGGTCAGGAAGGGCGTCTAGGTCCAGCAGTATTATGATTGAAGAAGAAGATAGGTTTGTGGAGAAGACGATTGGGAAATTTGTAGAGAAGAGGGATGTTTGGATAGATGATATATTCCAGGGGTTTAAAAGTGAAGTCTTTAATAAGATACAGGACGAGGTTCAAAGACTCAAACAAGAGTTTATGGATTATATTCAAGAGGAAATCAGGAAGAGCATGGTAGAATGGCAAGGAGAAATATCTAGGCTTACTAATTAATTTGGCAGGAATAAGGGAAGCTTGGCAGGGGAAGGGGGAGTAGTAGTAGGTGGAGTAGTGGGAGTGGGAGGGGTGGGGGTCAGCCAGGGAGGGGGCCACCAGCATGACCCTGAACTGAGAAAGAGGACAATCATAATCCATGGATTTCTTGAAGTCAGGGCACCATCGAGGCAGGAAAGGATGGAGATTGAGGATTTGGAGCTACAGGGGATCTTGTGAGACATGAGAGCCCAGATGGTAGGGAATGAGGTGCAAGTCCACCGACACATTGGGCCATACAACTGTAACAGGAAACGACCTGTCCTGGTACAGTTCACTAACGAAGAGGCAGTGGATTACATACTGCATCACAAACACTTACTCAGAGGTAGCGAAAATTACTACAACGTATATATTGACAAGTTCATGACGAAGGAGGAGCAGATAGACCACAGAGCAAGCAAACAACAATACAACTCTTCCAATTTGAGCGTAGCTACACACCCCAATGCTAATCCACCCCATGCTAACCAGCTCACACCTTCTAAGGTCACTCCCTCCCCAAATCAGCCCTCCCTGCCCCTGCTTATCTTCCCAACACCTCCCTTGACCCCTCTGACCCCACTGCAGTCAAATTCATCCCACATTCCAAGGACCCCCTCATCACCTCAACCCCCAAAACCCGTCCAGCCCTAATCCCCTCAACCCCCAAAACCCACCCAGCCCTCATCTCCTCAACCCCAAAAACCCTCCCAGCCCCTCATTCCCTCAACCCCCCAAACCTACCCAGCCCTCACCCCCTCCTCATCCCCTCTCCTTCCATGTGACCCCCAACCCTTGCGAGGGGGATGGGAGGTTCCCCCCACCCGCCAGGAAGAACCCAGGAATACTGTCAGGTTGAGTCTCAGCCTGGAAAAATAATGGTGTCAAGGTAAGATCTTCCCTCTGTAACTTACGGAACTCCAACTTGGTCAGATTCGGGGGTAGTTTCTGAGGGTCTTGAGGGACAGCGGTAGCAGTAGAGTCAGCTGGCTGTGGTCGTGCAGCTTGTGCACGGGTGGTCACTAAAACCGGAGGAGAAACTTCATCACTCTCTTGAACCTTTGCTGGAACATACTCAAAGATGGGATTATCCATCACAGAGGTACACACCTGGGGTTTGTCTATGACGATCAGGTTGGTCGGTTGCAGGTCTTCTGTCAAGTCGTTGCCCAGGAGAAGTTGCACTCCAGGCATGGGAAAAGGCTTTTTCCTGACGGCGACTTGGACTTCTCCGGTCACGAAGGGACAATCCAGGTGGACTCTGGCGAGAGGATAAGGAGTGGTAGCAGTGAGGTCAGTGATGAAGACAGTTTCTCCGGTGTAGGCGATTTTGGGCACAGCCGACTTCAAAATAATCGATTGAAGAGCCGCTGTGTCCCTCAAGATCTTCAGTTTGAAACGTCCCTCCGGATTTGAGCCGTTGGTAGAGACAGTTCCAGTATACAGGTGTTTACTGAAAAGAGAAAGATCATTATCATGAACACCAACATTCATCACAGGCTTAATGGCCTTAGGAGGAGTCTGTTTGGGTTTAGGTGATTCGGTGTTTCCTTTGTATTGAGACTTACCACATTTATCTATGGTATGTCCATAGAGTCTACAATACTTACAGTACAATTGCCTGCCAGCTTGATCGGTACTCACTTTCTCGTAACTGTACCACGACTTCTTACTGGAGGATGGTTCTGGTGTCAGCCGGTGGATGAGGCTGTAAGTCTCAGCCGACTTAGCACACTTTAGGTAGTCGGTTTCTTCTTTATCTGCTAAATATAGACGGACAGGAGGCGGCACACGCCTCAAGAATTCTTCAACTAGCATAAGGTTGACGAGTTCTGCAAAGGTAGAGACATGTGCTGCTTCCAGCCATTTCATAAAATATCTCCTTTTGGTATTAGCAAATTCGAGAAAGGTAGTGGTACTTGCCTTCAGGTGGTCACGGAATTTCCTTCGATAACTTTCGGTGGAGAGAAGGTAGGCGTCCAACACTGCTTGTTTCAGAGTCTGGTAGTCATTCTCAGATGCCAAAGTACTGAGTGTAACTGCAGCTCTACCTGTAAGATGTACTCTGAGAAGGGTTGCCCATTGGTCGGCAGGCCAACTAAGTTGATTAGCAAGGGTTTCAAAGGTGGTGAAAAACACATCAACTTCTGTCTCTACGAATGGTGGCATTAACTTACTTGCATGTGATATATTGAAACTGACGGGAAGATTGGCGGTAGCTTGCTGGAGTTGAGCGAGGTGTGAAGTTTCCAACGCGAATTCTCGTTGACGACATTCTATAGCCAGAGTTGCTTGTTGTTTGTCATGTTCGTGTTGCATCTCCAATTGGCGTTGTTTTGTTTCAAGCTGTATACGTTCCTGCTCACGGAGTATTGCAATCTCACGTTCCTTGAGGGCGATTTCACGTTCTTGTTCTTCCTTCCTCAAGGCAGCTTCTCGTTCATTTTCTTCCTTTCTTATGGCAGCTGCTTCCCTTTGTTGCTCGAGGGCTTCTCTTTGTTGTTCGCGTTCGATCATGGCCAGCTCTATTTTGAGTTTCATCGTTGCCAAATCAGTTTTATCTGCAATAAAGTAAGTTTCGTGAGTTTCAGAGTCTATCTTACCTTCCTCTAAAAGATGATCCAGTAACAGGTTATGTATTTCATTTTTGTTGGCTTGGTAGGGAACTTCTAGTTGATACTCATGTGCAAGAGTTTGTAATTCAGTCCTCTTGGCACGACTTAATGTCCCTATTTCACCTGCTGGATCTGCACGGAAAGCTTGGAGACGAAACATGGTGAAATTAGCAAATAAATGCACAACGAATATACTGTTGTGATATGGTGAATGTCAGAAACAGGACAACGTGGCAACTGGTACCTATCCTGTGGAATCGTTAACAATTAATGTTAATTTCAAGATGATAAATGATTAATAAATCAAGGTCGCAGGAAATCTTGTACCCGGTACTCATGTAAGAGGATAAGGGCAAGAAAATCCTACTAAACAAGCGAAACTGAGTTTCTAAAACAAATGAAACAGTTAATTGCCTCAAAAGTAAATTAGGTAGTCCAAGAATGTAGGCATACCTTGCCGAGTCTCTATAGGACATAAGCCAGTTTTTCCCACTGAAATTAATATGATACCTACAGAATTAGCGAACTTTTGTGCTCTGAAAAAGAAGGCTAATTCCCTACCAATGTAAATATCATCATCTCTGACCGACGTGTAGGGGTGCGAGGTGTCAACTGGTGACGAGAACTGCTGCTGAGGTTCCAATTCAGCAACTAAAGTTCGTGCGAGAGGAACTATGGCCCTCTTTATCCTCCTACTGTCAGATTGCAGAAGATTAGGTGCACTTGACCCGGGGACAGACCACAGTACCAGGGTACCAATATGATCTGCCGAAAATATGAGAAATATCCTAGGGACAAAAGATGGTAAACACGAGTAATAACACGGAGGGAGAGATGACCAATTAAGAGAATGACTGAGGCCTACAGTCACCACGTAATCCAAAGTTGTCTCACCTTCACCATATGCTACTCTCGGAATGCACAATACACACAGCACCATATGAAAATAAAATTGAATATTAAAAATAGTGAAAAGCTACGTTACCAAAGCCAAATACGCTTAACACAAATTTACTATTTGGCACCAGTACCTGAGTGAAGCTCCGTGGACAGGCCCCCACGTAATGTTACGGTAAAGCGTTGGTGTTCGGCTGTTTCAAAAGCTGGGGGCAGGGCCTCGTCACATCACAAAAAAAAAAAAAAGTTTGTCCTTTCGTCTGTGGTAAGGTAATGTGAAGACACACAGAACACAAGTATATAAACAATGAAATTTTAATTACTCTAGAAAACAAGACATGCATAAAGGCAATCTCATAAAATGTAGGACAAGTCAACAAACAAAACAACATGAATAATCACTGGCAAATGAAAATTCTCTCTAAGACCAGAATACAAAAATATTGATAGCAATATAAATTAAATAATGGGTGCTGGAATACTGGCTTCAAGCTGCCACCTCCCTTAGTACACGAAAGCCAAGGCTTAGTCTACTAGCGAGAGATGTCAACTCCAAGGAGCACAAAGATATTCTGACGAGTCTGGCGTGCTGCTGCCCAGACGACGACTCGGTGGTGGTGGCGGAGTGCAGGTGCGATGAGACACCAGCCAATCAGCAACAGGCAGGCAGAAGATGAGCAGTTTGCTGATTACGGTGGCTGTAGCAGGTGTCGGGGTGTGCAGGGTACGATTTGCTTCCTGGGCAAAACGTTTGGCGATACTGGTGGACGTATCTTCTATATAGTATCTTGTATGTTACGACGTAATGATGTAGGGAAGAGCAGGCTCAATCTCTCTTGAAAGAGATTATCGTCACAATATATATATATATATATATATATATATATATATATATATATATATATATATATATATATATATATATATATATATATATATATATATATATGTCGTACCTAGTAGCCAGAACGCACTTCTCAGCCTACTATGCAAGGCCCGATTTGCCTAATAAGCCAAGTTTTCCTGAATTAATATATTTTCTCTAATTTGTTTCTTATGAAATGATAAAGCTACCCATTTCATTATGTATGAGGTCAATTTTTTTTATTAGAGTCAAAATTAACGTAGATATATGACCGAACCTAACCAACCCTACCTAACCTAACCTAACCTATCTTTATAGGTTAGGTTAGGTTAGGTTAGGTAGCCGAAAAAGTTAGGTTAGGTTAGGTTAGGTAGGTTAGGTAGTCGAAAAATAATTAATTCATGAAAACTTGGCTTATTAGGCAAATCGGGCCTTGCATAGTAGGCATAGAAGTGCGTTCTGGCTACTAGGTACGACATATATATATATATATACATATATATATATATATATATATATATATATATATATATATATATATATATATATATATATATATATATATATATATATATATATATATATATATATATATATATATATATTTATTGTGACGGGAAAGTGTTGGAGTGTAGATGTTCGGCAGTCCTCCAATAGCAGGTGTCAATACCTAGTCACTCTTACAAAAAAAAAAGATAGACTGCTTGCCTGTTTGTCTGTCTGTCTGTGGTAAAGTAAGAGAAGACACGCAAAACACAAAGTATGAACAATGAAACTTTAATTAATATAGAAACCAAAATATTAACAAAGACAATCCCTTGGCAATGTACAGTGCAAATAAACAAGTCAAAAACAATATAACATAAATGAATAATAGGGATGAAGTTACTCTACAATAATAATAAAGTTTAAAGGTGAAAAATAATCAGGTGCTGAGAATATGGCACTAGCTGCGAGACATCCACCTGATACAGCATATACCAGTTAGTTGTTCACGGCTTGAGAGCACAAGGATAATCTGACTTCAATGGCTGGACCAAGCCCAGACATCGACTCAGGTAGAGGGTGCTGAGGTGCAGTGTGCAGGTGTGCAGTCGGCGAGTCACCAATCAGGAGCAGGCAGGCTGAGAAGGTATTATAGATTGTGTGTGGGTTGGTGGTGTTGTCGTCGTTGATCCTTCTCTACGGACAACCCAACCCACAACTCGGTAGAGTGCTTATACCTCTCTAGGAGATCACCCTTGGCACTTCTGGCTCTTGGAGAGGGGCTCAACATCGCACGTTTAGGGGATGCGGCTCCAACACTTAGCCTCGTTGTCACGTGCACACACCCACTCGAGCCGCTGTGACTCCTCACTCTCTCCTTAGGTGATATGATCTCCTCAATCCCCCTTTGACTTATTAGCATTACCTTCTACCCTGTCCACAGCAGTGATTCATGGTTCTTTCTCTCTCTCTCTCTCTTCCTTTACTATTTCCTGGGAAGCCTCACTAGGACAAGGGCAAACACCAGCAAATTAGAATACATTTACTGGACAAAGCACATACACAATACATATACACATATAATAATAATGAATCCTATAGTCTATACTATTACAATCAGGTAGCACTCCAACACTATCAGAACTCTATCATCAGCTTATCATGTGGTATCCTATCTTCTGATTCCCCACCTGATACAATCTACCTCTTCAAGTAGATCAAGTCTTATACTACAATGTTGCACTATCAGCAAGAGAATATATATATATATATATATATATATATATATATATATATATATATATATATATATATATATATATATATATATATATGTGTACAAAGAAAATCAGCATTTGAATGCAATAACATATATCAGTATATATGTTCGTTGATACACAACAATGATCAATCGATCACTCTATCAGTCCTATACATCTTTAGGTAATCCATCCTACGATTGTAACTCTAAACTTCAGTATAAAACGCTCCTTGACATAATGCAAACAATCACTCACCTCTCACTGCGTCTTGCACGCTAATGACAACCAAACACTATCAACTCCCTACAAGTAATCCACCAGAACTTCCCTTCCACCTCTGGAAGTTCACTACCCTGATATCTTTAGGTTCTTCCGGGCTTCACTACCAGGATCCTCTGCAGCTCCTCCAGGCTGCTATCATGAAGTTTCCTTGAGCAACTACGGTGCTTCACCCTTCTGCTAGGGTCATCCACAGCTCTCTTGGCTGCTACGCCATGCAGTTCCCTCGAGCAACTATGGTGCTTCACCACCTCTACAGAAGCACGTGACACTCCTCTTCACTGCTTCTCACAGCTCGAGGTCCTCTGCTCCACTACCTTGGAGTCTCATCAACTACTTCATCTGTGCTGGCTTCGAAGTTCCCAGCAACTTCTTCCCCAAAGACAAACCTGCAACCCATCGACACTCCAATAAAAATGTTTCCCCTTTAACACATAAACAAAAATAATCACACAGTATGTTTGCCTCAAACCTCTATCTGTCCTCTACATACAGTGAGAGTGGACTCCCCCGTTGGGCGGGTCCATGCTCCACCTCACCTGGTGGGTGTGAGTCACACTGGGAGGGCCCTTCGCCGTCAGGAGCCGGGCTCCCTCAGTTGCCAGCCAGCGCTCAGAGGAGACGGATGTCGCTCCGTGTTCCTCCCTCTCCACTCTCTTATTTCAGGCTTTCTGCCTCACAAAAACATGTCTAACTTATCAATAAACATTGCTACTGTCGCTGGGCACACGACCAATTACAAGCAATCACTATGAACTGGCGTATATCGTGCTTACCACAGATTGTCTGGTCGAGGGCGCTCCTCCCTCTGACGAAGCTTGGTCAGGGCGCTTCCACGGCCCACAATAATGCCTCTGGGCGGTTTAATACTCTCCTCGTCGACCAGGACTTGAGACCACAACGTTCCCAGCTCGATTCCACACCTGGTACGTCTGCACACCTCTCTTCTCTTCGAGATATATCACTAGGGGTTCCCTTCTGACGGGAGCTCGAACGGAGCGCGGCTTTCCCCCTGCGATGTCTGGCACTCAAGTGAGGTCAAAGCCCTCCAGAAGCGAGCCTCACGCCTCCAACAAAATGTCCACATCTCCTAGCCAGTCATTTATCTGTTTTCTTCTTCACTGCCTATTGTTAAATTGTTATATATATCCAAGCAACTATTTTACATATGTGTTATCACCTCAATATTTGCTAGACCTTCTAATCAGGTCAGGCTTGCTGAATAACTCTCAAGGGGGAGACTCGTTTCTCCTGTAGGCTGAGATCATAACAGAAGGGTAGTTGGCTGGTTGATGACGAGCCGGCGTGGAGGGAGTGGAGTAGGGGGTGAATCTTGGGTACGTTTTGCCTCCTGGTCAAAACGTTTTGTGCTACTGGGAGACGTATCTTGAAGGTAGCATCTATTCTTGTATAAAATATGTAACTTCATGTAGAGAAGAGCAGGCTCAATCTCTCTTGAAAGAGATTATTGTCACAACTCTCCCCCGAAGCCTGCACTTACGGGTAAAGTTACGTCTTCATGTGGTAGAGTGGAAGGTGGAGCTGTCTCTACCTCATAAACTCTGGAGAGGGAATCTGCTATGATGTTGTCAGAACCTTTGATGTAGAAGATCTCTAGGTTGAAATTCTGCAGATATAAAGCCCATCGTAGAAGCCGTTGATTGTTGAATTGGGCTTGCTGCAGGAAGCGTAGGGGATTGTGGTCCGAGTAGATGGTGGTAGACCGAGCACCTTGCAGGTATGATTCAAAGTGCTGCAAGTTCAGGACGATGGAGAGTAGCTCCTTTTCGATGGTGCTGTAATTCTTCTGGTGTGTTTTTAACTTGTAGCTGTAGTAGCTAACAGGTAAAACATCCTCGCCTCGTTGTTGCATCAGCACATCCCCAATGCCGGTACCACTGGCGTCGACATGGAGGATGAAAGGCTTCGTGATATCTGGCGAGGCGAGAATAGGATTAGAACAGAGCAGGAATTTAAGTTGTTCAAAAGCAATGGTCTGCTGAATGGTCCAATTATACCGTTGCTTGGGGCTGGTTAAAGTGATCAAAGGTGTCGCCACCGTACTAAAATTCTTCACAAACCTACGGTAGTAGGAGGCAAGACCAAGGAAGCGCAGGAGCTGCTTCCTGGTGGTAGGCTGTGGGTAATGCTGATGGCTTGGGTATGTATGTTTAACGGAGCTATGCTGCCACTCCCTATCTCATGACCAAGATAACGCACTTTACCTTTGGCAAAGGTGGACTTGCCCAAGTTGATGGTGAGGCCGGCTGTCAGGAGCTTGGCAAACAATCGTTGCAGCTGGAGCAGATGTTCGCTCCAGGTGTTGGTTGCCACAACGATGTCATCCAAGTAGGCGTAGGTGTTATCTAAGCCCTGGATGACACGGTTGACAGCTCGCTGGACGGTGGCCGGGGCATTACATAGTCCAAATGGAAGGCGTTCGTATCTGTAAAGGCCAAAGGGAGTGGTAAGAGCAGATATTTCCTTAGCTCGCTCAGTCAAACATACTTGGTAGTATCCCTTGAGCAAGTCTAACTTTGATAGATACCGAGCATTACCAATGGCGTCAAGGATGTCATCTATTCTAGGTAATGGATAAGCATCCTTGATAGTCACAAGATTAAATTTTCGGTAATCAGTACACAACCTCACTTTACCTTGCGGTTTCGGCACCAAGATGCAGGGTGAGGCCCGAGGGGACTCACAAGGGGTGGCCAGCCCATGATCCAGGAGGTACTGTACCTCAGCACGCATGACTTCCTTTTTGCTCGGGCTGATTCTGTAGAAAGGTTGACGAATCGGCCGGGTGTCAGGGAGTAGCTGGATGTCGTGCTGAACCACATTACACTCCTGTGGATCATCGCTGAACAACTTCTGATGTTCCTTGAAGATTCTGATGATAGGAGCACTATTACTGTCCTGCAAATAGGTATGAAGATCATTAAGGATTTCCGAGTTGGAAGGCACTGACTCAGTGTTAGTGCTTTCGGGAGGAGAAGCAGGGAAGGTCTCACTGTGGAGGTATGGACCTTTAAAGGTGGATAATGATACCAACACAGTAGGGGGAGTACGTTGATACTGCTTCAGGAGGTTGACGTGGCACAACTGGGTCTTCCGCCGCCTATCTGGAGTCTCAAGAACGTAGTTGTGATTGTTCCTGCACTCCTTGATGCGGTAAGGTCCTGAAAACTTGTTATGCAATGGAGAACCTGGGATAGGAAAATATGCCAACACGAAGTCTCCTGGTTTAAATTTCCTTAGTTTGCTGCGTTGGTCAAAATTAGTCTTCATCCTCTCCTGAGCTTTCATTAGATTGTCATTAGCAAATTTACGTACTCTCTCTAGAATGTGTTTTAAGTTTTGAAGAAACTGGGGCACATTCTGAGGGTCACTGAAGGTGGCATTACGTAGAGAGTCTTTGAAAGCTTTGAGAGGAGTACGGCACTTACGTCCGTAGAGCATCTCATAAGGAGATACTCCTAGAGACTCATTGGGGAGACTTCAGAAAATGCACATAATGAGGTCAAGTTGTTTATCCCAGTCCTTCAAGGTTTCATTGCAAAATTTCTTTAGGAGTGCTTTAATAGTCTGATGACTACGTTCAAGAAAATCCTGTGAAACTGGATGATAGGGGCTGGACAGTACCTGTGTGATGTTGAACTCCTCCAGTGTCTTCTTGAAGAGATCACTGGTGAAGTTGGTGCCACAGTCACTTTGAACCTCTCTTGGAAATCCATACTGGGTGAAGATCTTCAATAGTTGTTTCACCACAGTAGCAGCCGTAATGTTCTTTACTGGAACTGCTATGGGGAATCTGGTGGTAGGACACAAAATAGTTAGTATATAGGCGTTGCCAGAACTGGTCCGGGGTAAAGGACCAACACAGTCTATGATGAGTCTGTGGAAAGGTTCCGCAGGCACCTGAATAGGAGTCAATGGGGCCTGGGGACTAGAGATGTTAGGTTTATCTGCCATCATGTATGACACTGTTGCACGTACTCTTTGACGTCCTTAACCATACCTGGCCAGTAGTAGTCTTGTCTGATTCCGTGGTAGGTTTTGTTAAAACCATAGTGAGAAAGAGCTCCGTGGGCCAGGTATAAAATATCGGTCCGTAGGCTGGTGTTGTTGTTGTTCCGTAGGCTGTTGTTGTGTTGTTGTTCACTAGTTGTTCGACATTTGCCCAATCGTCGTCCTCCTTCAGCTTACTGGGTCTGTACCTGCGGTAGAGCAACTGATTCTTTAGAAAGAACCCAGGATACTGTCAGGTTGAGTCTCAGCCTGGAAGAATAATGGTTTTAATGATTGATCTTCCCTCTGTAACTTACGGAACTCCAAACTGGTAAGATTCGGTGGTAAAATCTGAGGGTCTTGAGGGACAGCGGTAGCAGTAGAGTCAGCTGGTTGTGGGCGTGCAGCTTGTGCACGGGTGGTCACCAAAACCGGAGGAGAAACTTCATCACTTTCTTGGACCTCTGCTGGAACATACTCAAAGATGGGATTGTCCACTACAGTTACACACCTGGGGTTTGTTCATGATGATCAGGTTGGAAGGTTGCAGATCTTCTGCCAAGTCGTTGCCCAGGAGAAGTTGCACTCCAGACATGGGAAAAGGCTTCTCCCTGATGGCGACTTGGACTTCGCCGGTCACAAAAGGACAATCCAGGTGGACTCTGGCGAGTGAATACGAAGTGGTAGCAGTGAGGTCAGTGATAAGGACGGTTTCCCCGGTGTAGGTGATGTTAGGCACAACTGATATTATGGAATGAAGAGCCGCTGTGTCCCTCAAGATCTTCAATTTGAAACGTCCCTCCGAATCTGTACCGTTGGTAGAGACAGTTCCAGGATACAGGTGTTTGCTGAAGAGAGAAAGATCATTAATAGGAACACCGACATTCATCACAGGCTTACCGGACTTAGGAAGAGTCGGTTTGGGTTTAGTTGTTTCATTGCCTTTGTATTGGGCTTTTCCACATCTATCTATGGTATGTCCATAGAGTTTGTAATACTTACAATACAATTGAGAGCTTGCTTGATCTGTACCTACTTTATCATAACTATACCAAGACTTCTTACTGGAAGGTGGTTCTTGAGGTTATCTTGAGATGATTTCTCTGGTGTAAGGGATTTGTTCTGGTGTAAGCCGGTGGATGAGGCTGTAGGTGTCAGCTGATTTCGCACATTTGATGTAGTCGGTTTCTTCTTTATCTGTTAAATATAAACGGACGGAAGGGGGAACACGTCTCAAGAATTCCTCAACTAGCATGAGGTTGATGAGCTCTGAAAATATAGTCATGTGCTGCTTCCAGCCATTTCATTAAATATCTTTTCTTGGTATTGGCAACTTCTAGAAAGGTGGTGGTACTTGCTTTTAGATAGTCACGTAATTTTCGTCTGTAGCTTTCGGTGGAGAGAAGGTAGGCGTCCAAAGCTGCTTGCTTCAGGGTCTGGTAGTCATTCTGAGACGCTAAGGTACTTAGAGTAACCGCAGCTCTACCTGTGAGATGCACTCTGAGAAGGGTAGACCATTGATCTGCAGGCCAGCTAAGTTTAGTAGCTAGGGTCTCAAAAGTGGTGAGAAAGACATCAATCTCTGTCTCAACGAATGGTGGCATTAACATACTTGCATGGGAGACATTGAAACTTACTGGAAGACTCGCGGTAGCTTGTTGGCTCTGAGTGTGGTGGGTAGTTTCCAACGTGAGTTCTCGTTGACGACATGTTATAGCCATCTCCGCTTGCTGTTTGTCATGCTCGCGTTGTATCTCCAGGTGACGTTGTTTCGCTTCAAGCTGTACTCGCTCACGCTCTCTGAATAGGGCCATCTCACGTTCCTTTAGGGCCGCCTCTCGTTCTTGTTCTTCTTTTCTGATTGCAGCTTCTTCTTTCCTCATTTGTAGAGCTTCTTGCTGTTGCTCCCGTTCGAGCTTTGCAAGTTCGAGCTTGAGTTTTATAGTTGCCAGATCATGTTTATCTGCAATAGAATAAGTTTCGTGAGTGTCAGAGTTCATCTTCCCTTCATCTAAAAGGTGATCCATTATTAAATTATACAATTCATTTTTGTTGGCTCCATGGGGAACATCTAGTTGATACTCGTGTGCAAGAGTTTGTAATTCGATCCTCTTGGCACGACTTAAGGTCCCTATTTCACCTTCTGGATCGTTACGAAAACCTTGGAGACGAAACATGGTGAAAAATAGCAAATAAATGTACACGAATACTTGTGATATGGCAAGTGTCAGTAACAGGATAGCCTGGCAACTGGTAACTATCCTGTGGAATTTAATATTTAACAATTAAATGTTAATTTTAGAATGGTAAATGATTAGTCAATCAAAATCGCAGGAAATCTTGTACCCGGTACTCAATGTAAGAGAATAAGGGCAAGAAAATCCTACTAAATAAATGAAACTGAGTTTCTAAAACAAATGAAACATTTAATTGCTCCAAAAGTGAAAAAGGTAGTCCAAGAATGTAGGCATACCTTGCCAAGTCTCTATAGGACAGAAGCAAGGGTTTTCCCACTAAATGAAATATGATACTTACAGAATTAGCGAGCTTTGTGCTCTGAAAAAAGAAAGCTAATTCCCTACCTAAGTAAATATCATCATCTCTGACCGACGTGTAGGGGCGCGAGTGTCAACTGGTGACGAGAACTGCTGCTGAGGTCCCAACTCAGCAACGTAGTCCGTGCTAGAGGAACTATGGCCCTCTTTATCCTCCATCGGTCGGATTGCAGAAGATAGGGTGCTTTGACCCGAAGACAAACCAAAGTACCAGGGTACCCAAAATGATGATCTGTCTGAGATTGAGAAATATCCTTGGGACAAAAGGTGGAAAACACGAGTAATAACACGGAGGGAGGGATGACCAATTAAGAGAATGACTGCGGCCAACAGTCACCACGCAATCCAAAGTTATCCAACACTCACAATATGCTACTCTCGGAATGCACAATACACACAGCACCATATAAATATTAAAAGTAATGAAAATATTGAAAAGCAACTGTATCAAAGCCAAGTACGCTAACCACAAATTGACGTTCTGGTACTAGTACCTGAGTGAAGCTCCATGGACAGGCCCCCATTAAATGTGACGGGAAAGTGTTGGAGTGTAGATGTTCGGCAGTCCTCCAATGGCAGGTGTCAATGCCTAGTCACACTTACAAAAAAAAAAAATAGACTGCTTGCCTTTTTGTCTGTGGTAAAGTAAGGGAAGACATGCAAAATACAAAGTATGAACAATGAAACTTTAATTAATATAGAAAACAAAACTATAAACAAAGACAATCCCTTGGCAATGTACAGTGCAAATAAACAAGTCAAAAACAATATAACATAAATGAATAATAGGGATGAAGTTACTCTACAATAATAATAAAGTTTATAGGTGAAAAATAAGCAGGTGCTGAGAATTTGGTGCTAGCTGCGAAACATCCACCTAATACAGCATATATCAGTTAGTTGTTCACGGCTTGAGAGCACAAGGATATTCTGACTTCAATGGCTGGACCAAGCCCAAACATCGACTCAGGTAGAGGGCGCTGAGGTGCAGTGTGCAGGTGTGCAGTCGGCGAGTCACCAATCAGGAGCAGGCAGGCTGGAAAGGGTAGTTGGCTGGTTGATGACGAGCCGGCGTGGAGGGAGTGGAGTAGGGGGGTGAATCTTGGGTTCGTTTTGCCTCCTGGTCAAAACGTTTTGTGCTACTGGGAGACATATCTTGAAGGTAGCATCAATTCTTATATAAAATATGTAACTTCATGTAGAAAAGAGTAGGCTCAATCTCTCTTGAAAGAGATTATCATCACAATGTATATATATATATATATATATATATATATATATATATATATATATATATATATATATATATATATATATATATATATATATATATATATATATATATATATATATATATATATATATATATATATATATATATATATTAGTATATTTTGGTAGCAGTCTTTCCTGTAGACATATATTATTAAATATGACCGAAAAAGTAAGATTAATAATTCTAACACGAATTTTCTCAATCTTTCGTACATTACGCTTCACTGTTGGAGGTAAATCAAAAATCAATTCTCCAAAATTCATTTTTATTTCTAGTCTGACGCGACACGGGCGCGTTTCGTAAAACTTATTACATTTTCAAAGACTTTAGTTCACAAATACACAACTGAATAGAACTTACGTATCTCCGATTTTATATCTACATTTGAGTGAGGTGGAAGGGGTGATGTGGCATTAACACAAGACAGAACAAAATGTGGTATTAATAGGGTATTAATTTCATCAACACAAGACAGAACAAGAGTATTAATAGGGTATTAATTTCATCAACACAAGACAGAACACGAAACAATGGATATTGAATAGAAGTGTTTGTAGAAAGCCTATTGGTCCATATTTCTTGATGCTTATATATTGGAGCGGAGTCTTGAGGTGGGTAGAATATAGTTGTGCAATAATTGGCTGTTGATTGCTGGTGTTGACTTCTTGATGTGTAGTGCCTCGCAAACGTCAAGCCGCCTGCTATCGCTGTATCTATCGATGATTTCTGTGTTGTTTACTAGGATTTCTCTGGCGATGGTTTGATTGTGGGAAGAGATTATATGTTCCTTAATGGAGCCCTGTTGCTTATGCATCGTTAAACGCCTAGAAAGAGATGTTGTTGTCTTGCCTATATACTGGGATTTTTGGAGCTTACAGTCCCCAAGTGGGCATTTGAAGGCATAGACGACGTTAGTCTCTTTTAAAGCGTTCTGTTTTGTGTCTGGAGAGTTTCTCATGAGTAGGCTGGCCGTTTTTCTGGTGTTATAGTAAATCGTCAGTTGTATCCTCTGATTTTTGTCTGTAGGGATAACGTTTCTATTAACAATATCTTTCAGGACCCTTTCCTCCGTTTTATGAGCTGTGGAAAAGAAGTTCCTGTAAAATAGTCTAATAGGGGGTATAGGTGTTGTGTTAGTTGTCTCTTCAGAGGTTGCATGGCTTTTCACTTTCCTTCTTATGATGTCTTCGACGAAACCATTGGAGAAGCCGTTATTGACTAGGACCTGCCTTACCCTACAGAGTTCTTCGGCGTAAGAGTAGGGTAAGGCAGGTCCTAGTCAATAACGGCTTCTCCAATGGTTTCGTCAAAGACATCATAAGAAGGAAAGTGAAAAGCCATGCAACCTCTGAAGAGACAACTAACACAACACCTATACCCCCTATTAGACTATTTTACAGGAACTTCTTTTCCACAGCTCATAAAACGGAGGAAAGGGTCCTGAAAGATATTGTTAATAGAAACGTTATCCCTACAGACAAAAATCAGAGGATACAACTGACGATTTACTATAAAACCAGAAAAACGGCCAGCCTACTCATGAGAAACTCTCCAGACACAAAACAGAACGCTTTAAAAGAGACTAACGTCGTCTATGCCTTCAAATGCCCACTTGGGGACTGTAAGCTCCAAAAAACCCAGTATATAGGCAAGATAACAACATTTCTTTCTAGGCGTTTAACGATGCATAAGCAACAGGGCTCCATTAAGGAACATATAATCTCTTCCCACAACCAAACCATCGCCAGAGAAATCCTAGTAAACAACACAGAAATCATCGATAGATACAGCGATAGCAGGCGGCTTGACGTTTGCGTGGCACTACACATCAAGAAGTCAACACCAGCAACCAACAGCCAATTATTGCACAACTATATTCTACCCACCTCAAGACTCCGCTCCAATATAGAAGCATCAAGAAATATGGACCAATAGGCTTTCTACAAACACTTCTATTCAATATCCATTGTTTCGTGTTCTGTCTTGTGTTGATGAAATTAATACCCTATTAATACTCTTGTTCTGTCTTGTGTTGATGAAATTAATACCCTATTAATTCCACATTTTGTTCAGTCTTGTATTAATGCCACATCACCCCTTCCACCTCACTCAAATGTAGATATAAAATCGGAGATACGTAAGTTCTATTCAGTTGTGTATTTGTGAACTAAAGTCTTTGAAAATGTAATAAGTTTTACGAAACGCGCCCGTGTCGCGTCAGACTAGAAATAAAAATGAATTTTGGAGAATTGATTTTTGATTTACCTCCAACAGTGAAGCGTAATGTACGAAAGATTGAGAAAATTCGTGTTAGAATTATTAATCTTACTTTTTCGGTCATATTTAATAATATATGTCTACAGGAAAGACTGCTACCAAAATATACTAATATATATATATATATATATATATATATATATATATATATGTCGTACCTAGTAGCCAGAACGCACTTCTCAACCTACTATGCAAGGCCCGATTTGCCTAATAAGCCAAGTTTTCATGAATTAATGATTTTTCGACTACCTAACCTACCTAACCTAACCTAACCTAACTTTTTCAGCTACTTAACCTAACCTTTAAAGAGAGTTTAGGTTAGGTTAGGTAGGGTTGGTTAGGTTCGGTCATATATCTACGTTAATTTTAACTCCAATAAAATAAAAATTACCTCATACATAATGAAATGGGTAGCTTTATCATTTCATAAGAAAAAAATGAGAGAAAATATATTAATTCAGGAAAACTTGGCTTATTAGGCAAATCGGGCCTTGCATAGTAGGCTGAAAGGTGCATTCTGGCTACTAGGTACGACATGTATATATATATATATATATATATATATATATATATATATATATATATATATATATATATATATATATATATATATATATTAAGTGCAACAGATGTAATGTATTTAGTATAGCGTGTGTGTTGCTATTAAGTGCAACATATGTCGTACCTAGTAGCCAGAACGCACTTCTCAGCCTACTATGCAAGGCCCGATTTGCCTAATAAGCCAAGTTTTCCTGAATTAATATATTTTCTCCAATTTTTTTCTCATGAAATGATAAAGCTACCCATTTCATTATGTATTAGGTCAATTTTTTTTTATTGGAGTTAATATTAACGTAGATATATGACCGAACCTAACCAACCCTACCTAACCTAACCTATCCTTATAGGTTAGGTTAGGTTAGGTTAGGTAGCCGAAAAAGTTAGGTTAGGTTAGGTTAGGCAGGTTAGGTAGTCGAAAAAACATTAATTCATGAAAACTTGGCTTATTAGGCAAATCAGGCCTTGCTTAGTAGGCTGAGAAGGTCGTTCTGGCTACTAGGTACGACATACATATATATATATATATATATATATATATATATATATATATATATGTCGTACCTAGTAGCCAGAATGCACTTCTCAGCCTACTATGCAAGGCCCGATTTGCCTAATAAGCCAAGTTTTCCTGAATTAATATATTTTCTCTAATTTTTTTCTAATGAAATGATAAAGCTACCCATTTCATTATGTATGAGGTCAATTTTTTTTTATTGAAGTTAAAATTAACGTAGATATATGACTGAACCTAACCAACCTTACCTAACCTAACCTAACCTATCTTTATAGGTTAGGTTAGGTTAGGTAGCCGAAAAAGTTAGGTTAGGTTAGGTTAGGTAGGTTAGGTAGTCGAAAAACAATTAATTCGTGAAAACTTGGCTTATTAGGTAAATCGGGCCTTGCATAGTAGGCTGAGAAGTGTGTTCTGGCTACTAGGTACGACATATATATATATATATATATATATATATATATATATATATATATATATATATATATATATATATATATATATATATATATATATATATATATATATATGTCGTACCTAGTAGCCAGAACGCACTTCTCAGCCTACTATGCAAGGCTCGATTTGCCTAATAAGCCAAGTTTTCATGAATTAATTGCTTTTCGACTACCTAACCTACATAACCTAACCTAACCTAACTTTTTCGGCTACCTAACCTAACCTAAACTATAAAGATAGGTTAGGTTAGGTTAGGTAGGGTTGGTTAGGTTCGGTCATATATCTACGTTAATTTTAACTCAAATAAAAAAAAATTGGCCTCATACATAATGAAATGGGTAGCATTATCCTTTCATAAGAAAAAAATTAGAGAAAATATATTAATTCATGAAAACTTGGCTTATTAGGCAAATCGGGCCTTGCATAGTAGGCTGAGAAGTGCGTTCTGGCTACTAGGTACGACATATATATATATATATATATATATATATATATATATATATATATATATATATATATATATATATATATATATATATAAATATATATATATATATATATATATATATATATATATATATATATATATATATATATATATATCCCCAACTCCTCCGTCCCCCTCTTCCTCTCCACAATTACCCTCACCCCTGTCCCCTTGTCCTCCCCACCATCCCCCACTCCTGTCCTCTCGGCCTTCCTCACCATTGTCCTCTCCCTCGTTTGATACATTCCCAAATGATCTGATGTTCCAATCAGAAAATTTGGAACATCAAATGATCTGATGTTCCTATCACTGAAATGTAAGAAAACCAATTAAAAAACGAAATGAAAAACAATGAAAAAAAAACTATAGTCACAAAATGAACGGCATGGTTAACAACAAAGCTCAATTCCAATGCAATGTCTCACAAAATAATTAAATCAAATTGAAAATAAATTGAAATCAATGATAATTCAATATATCAAAGAAATCGGAAACATATAAATGGAACCGAAACATATTTAGTACAGTGTAAGTTGCTCCTATGTGCAACAGATAGCGCTGTTTTTTAAGCAAATTCAGTTTTTACCTGTCACAGGTGTGGCATCTATATTTATAGTTACAAAATGAATGGAATGGTAAACAACACAGCTCAGTTCCAACGCAGTGTCACACAAAATAATTAAATCAAAATGAAAATAAATTGAAATGTATGAAAATTTAATTTGTCAATGCAAAAAAAACATTGAAATGGAATCGTACCATATTTAGTATAGCGTGTGTGGCTCTTGCGTGCAACAGATGGTGCTGTTTCATAAAAAAAGAAAAAGAATGTTTTTACCTGTCACAGGTGTGGAATCTATACTTATACTTACAAAATGGTAAACTACTCAGCTCAGTTCCAACACAATGTCACACAAAAAAATTCAATAAAAATTTAAATAAATCAAAATCTATGAAAATTAAATTTATCAATGCTATCGGAAACATTGACATGGAATTTGTAACGTATTTAGTATAGCGTGTGTGTTGCTATTAAGTGCAACAGATGGCGTAGTTTCTTAAAAAAAACATGTTTTTACCTGTTGCAGGTTTGGTATCTATATAGTAGGTATATAAAAATGCACGCATTTTTTAATGGAACGTTGTGTCAGAATTTCAAGGCAATCGGTGAAGAACCTTGGGAGATTACAGCGTGTGTTGCTCTAACGTTCAACAAATGGCACTGTTTTTATAAAAAAGCATGTTTTTTTCCTGTCACAGGTTAGGCATGTATATAGTAGGTATATAAAATTATGCACCTATTCGAATGCAACGTCGTGTCAAAATTCGAAAGCAATCGATAAAGAGGTTTCGAAGATTTCTCTCACATGAAAAACACAGTTTTTCAAAAAATGCATGTTTTTTTTCCGTCACAGACGTGACATTAATATAGTATGTATATAAAACCCCGCTCGGATGCAAATGGAACATTTGGTGAAAATTTCAAAGCAATCAGGGAAGAACTTTCGGAGATTAGTAATTTTGAACAAACTAACATTTACATTTTTACTTATATGCTACCTGTACCCGCCACGCGTTGCTGTGGCTCAGTCTGGTGTAATGGAAAAGAAAGAAATGAGAAAATGCACGTTTCTAACATGTTTAATTTCACAATGCTTGTGGTTATACAATATTTTTTCTTGTTCCACTGTTTGTGAAGATATAGAGATTGTTTGATTGCCGACTCTAGAACACGTAACATATAATTGTCCATGTGAGAAGCAATCCATGTCTAGATCTAAACCGCACAATTCTATAGATTGGCCTGAGTTTTGTTGATGCTGCTTGCAAACGTCAATCGAATTGGGAATTACAATCTTTTAAATTGAAATGGCAAATCCGTTGGAATCATAGGAATGTGAGGAATGAGGACATCTTCATCTTTGAAAGGTCCTGTTAAGATTGTTGCTTCTACGACGTTACTGAATAATTTTTTACTGGAAGCCACGTGCCGTTGCTAAGTTTTGGCTGGTTGATATTTCGTAACATGATAATTGGCACGCCGATTTTTAACTGCAGCTCGTGGGTGGTGGTATCCCTGGCAGATCGAGTGAATTAAAAAATTCTGTTGCATAATTAACCGCTTCATCTGCTTCCACCACAGTGTCGACGGACTTATATGAGACTGCCACGTTTCCGTTCCCAATTTCCAGAAATTGATGTGAGAATATCTCAGCTGATGAGTCGTTTTGCAGTTGGACACGCATATTTGTAGTTAATTTTAACATCTTTACAAGGCGCCTGAACGTAAAGTATTCCAGCCAAGCAGTTATTTCGTCCGCTGGTCTCGATCGAGGAATTACAGGTAATGTTTGCATGAAATTTCCTGCAAGCAATATTAATGCGTTCCCAAATGGTCTGATGTTTCCACGCAAATCTTACAATGATCAATGAAGAGCCTCGAGCGATTTTTTGTGGGTCATTTTTGTTATATATAAAAGAATACAAGTACAAACCAGACAAATGCATAAGAACAATACATGAAGACATTCAGGGCAAACATACAGGGAAAACATAACAAGGTAATACACCATGAACACATGTAAAACTGACCAAACACACAGAAAAACCAAAAGTTATTTTTATTTTATTTTATTTGAGATATATACAAGAGTTGTTACATTCTTGTACAGCCACTAGTACGCGTAGCGTTTCGGGCAAGTCTTTAATCCTATGGTCCCTGGAATACGATCCCCTGCCGCGAAGAATCGTTTTTTCATCCAAGTACACATTTTACTGTTGCGTTAAACAGAGGCTACAGTTAAGGAATTGCGCCCAGTAAATCCTCCCCGGCCAGGATACGAACCCATGAAGGAATGGTGAAGGAATCATGGTGCAAAACAGGAAACCCCGAAACGGGCACTGGATACATTACAAAAAGAGAACAACACAAAGAAATAATACAAGAAATAAATAACATAAATAACATAAAATACAGCCTCACCCATAATAATAATAATAAGAGCAGAAATACAAAAAACTAACACACAACCACAACCAACCCAACCATCCAAACACAGGCACATAATAGTACATAAAACATGAGGCCTTGCAAACCCCAAACACCGAGGCAAAAACACAGAATTAGAAACATGATATACACAGTAACAAAACAGTACTTAACAGGCACACGCAGGAGCCAGTAATAAACACCTACACACACACAAAAGACACAAACGCAGGCACAAACACAGCCAGTCACACACACCCAGGCAGAAAGACAGAAGCACAGAAACACCACCAACTCCAAGGACTACACATATTTATCAGGGAACTCCTGCACCGGAAAGCGCAGGCAATAAGCCTCACAAACCGCCATTTCAACATCACATACTAGACGCCCAGGAGATGCTCACGGCCGAATTATGAAATCCGGCACCCCACTAAAAAATTTCCTCACCCGCGGAACCCAAATGGTAGCAGGGTCATATAGGATAGGACGCTCCCGGACATCATAATGGACAAACAAAGAATTAGACTCATCCAATACCGTCCCGACCGGTGAGAAGAGTGGGAGGGGCACCTCCCAAGGGGGCCGGGCATCGGGAAACATACCAGAAAACGCACTGGGCGGCGCACAGGGGGGATCCGCAAATGCGCCAGGGCCTCCTTCCTCGGGAACAGGAGCAGAGGCCCCCCGACGCCCATCCTTCTTCAATATCAAGACGAGGTCACGGGCACCAGGGGCAGCCTCCCATGGAGGGGACCCAACAGCAGGAGGCGAAGGGCTTGACGCAGGAGACAACACAGAGCCCTCCACAGCATCCTCATCTATGTCCACACACTCATCTGCCCACGCATGAGTGGGCGTCACAACCTGGTCCGTCCGAGAACGCTTTGGAACAGGTCGGAGGTCATCAGAACTATCGCCCCCCACTCGAGGCACCCGAGAAGAGCCAGCGGCAGGCCGCCCCACATCTGAGAGCGCACGACTGTGCAGAAGGGCATCCTCAACAACATGGGGGGATAAGGCCGCCATCCACTGAGGACACCGGAGTCGGAGAGACAACAGGCGCAGCTGGTGACAAGGCAGGGGCCCCGCACAGGGGAGGGATCCTGTGATGATAGCAGGATGGGCAGAGGAGCAGGAGCGAGCATAGGCGAATAATCCTTTGGAGGCGAAGGGGTAGGCTGCGGGGGCTGCGCCGCACATACCACCACCCCCTCACGTACAGAGCAAGGATCCACAGGCAAAGCACTACGTGAGCGCAAGGGAGGAAAATCAGCCGCATGAAATACAGAAGGCTCCATAGTGCGAGGTGTGCTGCACCCGGTCGCAACTTGGCCCTCTTTACCACACCAGATAGAATATGCTCATGGATAGCCCGGAGATGGAAACCTGGGAAGGGATGTCGATGGTGAGTCGCATGCCAAGTGTCTGCACGCCGAGACGGAGTCCCTGCAGCCTCCCAGAACGTAAAAAGTTGAAGCGATGTGTCACCACCGCACCAAACCTAGCAAACTCGGAGCGCAGCTCCTGCTCTGGAAAATCCACTGGCACACCGTGCACACTCACAAAAGTCAGCGGGCCCCAAGGATCCGTCACCCGCACAGCCACAGCAGAAGCAGGTAGCGTAAACGACTCGTCAGTGTAGGTGCGCACAAAATCCAGGTAGCTGGCTGACATGGCAAATTTCCCCGCCACACACATAAACGTAAGTTTCTCAAAGCCTAGAAGATCGACGACTTTGACATGCAAAACGTCCAGTAACGCGACTTTTACGAGAGGCCAGTCCACAGGAGCTGAGAAAGCAAACCCCACAGTATCTACATGATGAATCAGCCTACTCCCAGCCGCCGCCATGCCGCCAGCTGACACGCCGGTCAGCGGGCGCACCACACCACCGACACTAAACCACCCCCTCGCACTGTCAAACAACCACTGGGAATGCGAGTGGCGACGACTGGCCCCTCCAGTGGCGAGGCCTGGAATCCATTTTGTGGGTCATTGTGCATTCATCCCAAACAATAAGTTTACAGTTCTGCAATACTTTTCCCCATGCCGGATGCTTTGGAAATGTTACACATGGGAGTTTCAATGAATTGCATGTTCAATGGCAATTTCAAAGCCGAAGTTTTTTTTATTTATTTTTTTACATGCGTGCATGCATATAAATACAATAAAACGAAACAAAATACAAAATCACAATAAAACACCAAAGCACAAAATACCGGCCTGAAGGGCCGACAACAAAAAACAAACATAATGCAAGATTATGTTTGTGCATAATGCAAGATTATGGCCAATTATGTTACGGCCCTCTCGGGACGCAACGGGGTCCTTACTCTGATGTTGTTAGAGGAAGATATATATATCCGTTCCCAAGCCAGTAGTGGCTATCAAGGGATGAGATCCGTGACGCAAGTAACTTAAAGGGAGTAGGGAAAGAAAGCTAAGAACTTAATATTATGTGAGGGCCAATTATGTTACGGCCCTCTCGGGACGCAACGGGGTCCTTACTCTGATGTTGTTAGAGGAAGATATATATATCCGTTCCCAAGCCAGTAGTGGCTATCAAGGGATGAGATCCGTGACGCAAGTAACTTAAAGGGAGTAGGGAAAGAAAGCTAAGAACTTAATATTATAATTATTACCATCACCGATTAAATATATAAAATAAATGAGTGCACAAGGGGGAGGGGTATTAACACTAGACAAGGGGATTATTCACAATGTAGTGTTCTGCTGAAGACTCTGGATTCAGAAGCTAGGTGCCGAGTCCTCGGTGCTTTCTTCGTGGCCACACAACGAATTCTCCAAAGAAGTCTAAAAAGAACAGTGCAATATATGTCGTTCATTTTTTTAAGCGTACAGGCAAGCATACGTAAGACAAACAAATCACAAAAGCACAAATTACAAATGCACAAAAGTACAAATTACCAAATACACAAGGACCGACAACAAAAACAAGAAGCACAACAGTACAAATACAAAGTACCCAAACCCACACTCAACAACCCAACCCTTGAAACACAACACAAAATAAGCCTACAGGCCCCAGAAACCACACTGAGAGGCACAATACACAACTACAGCAAAAATAAATTATACACTCTCACACACACACGCATGCACGCCACCGCACCCACGCACACAAACGGACACAACACCACAGCACATATCACACACACACCAAAAAAATCTCTTAAAAGGAGGAAACACCTCATTGGGAGGCGAATATTTCTCAGGAAACTCATGCAGAGGATATTTCTGCTTATAGGCCTCCCACATTAAGGACTCCTTGTCGGTAGGACAACGATCCCCCTGCTTCAGGGGGGCGTTCATAAACTCGGGAATCACCAGATCTGGCGGAAGCGGCAGCATCTGGAGCTGGGCGGCAGTAGTCGCATAACGAGGTAAGGCAGAGCGAATGGAAGTGGAAGAAGCGGATGTAGGCCGCCGAGATGGCCCCGCCGCCGGACGCACAGGAGAAGAAGACAAAGGCCGCCGAGACGGTAACACCACACCCGACACTGCAGGAGATGCAGAGGGGACGGCTGGAGACGGGAGAAGCGGCAAAACCGCCGCCGATGAAACTGGGGACGAAGCTGGGGGCACGGAACCCCCAGTGCGAGAGTTTTCTTCAATACTACCACCAGGTCATCACACTCACCAGCAGAAGGAACCACCCCCCACGCAGAACCGGAACCATCCGACGCAGGCGACGCACCGGAAGCAAGCTCCACAGGCACCTCACTTGAAGAAACACCAACACTGGAAGCCGCAAGCACATGGACCTCCGCCACCACCGAAGAATGAGACGCAACCGGAACCTCACCGCCGTCACTGGAAGCCCCACCATCATCGAATTCTCCCACATCAGCCCAATCAGAAGATCGCCGGGAACGCTTGGGCACCGGCCTCACATCATCAGAGCCGGATGTCGACCCAGAGACCCGTCAACACAAACCGGGCGAACTGACACTCTCCGCAGGACTGCAGCATCCTCAACCGCACGGGGAAGCAGGTCGAGCACAATAGGAGGCCTCACAGCCACCCCAGCACTCAGCACAGCCTGGGCACACGGCGAGGACGCAGTGACAGGCACCACAGTAGGAAGACAGAACAGGAAGATGGGAAAGCCTTGCAGGCGGCAGCTGGAAGAACCACGGGAGGATCCGGGGCAGGACAAACACCCGACGGTGACACAACCTTCTGAGGAGAGGCAGCAGAAGGCGCAACAGGCGACACGGTCTCCAAAGGAGGGGCGACAGCAACAGGAGGCGCATCAGGCAACACACGGGGTAAGGCAGCATCCAAAGAGACGTCCACCGAAGCCTCCTCCACGGGTAGCGGCGGGAAATCCTCCTCACGGAAGAGGTTGACGGGCGCGACGGTAGGTTCAGAGCACCCATTAGCCTGATGGCCCAAGAGGCCACAACAGTAACACGTATGGGGCTGACGAGCATAATACACCTGAACATAGCACCCCAGAAGCTTCACTTGAGACGGAATGTCCGCCCGCAGCCTCATTCCTAGGGTGCGATTATTCGACTGCACACCTTTTAGTGGACCCGAGGAGAGCACGTGCAACCGCACACTTACGACCGCTCCAAACTAGGCGAAATAACACCTCAGCAGCACCTCCGGGAATTCCAGGGGCACCATATGCACGCTTACATACGTTATGGCACCACTGTGATCGAAGACAGTCTCAGTGCCTGCACCTTCCGGCAGGGGCAAGGTCCGCCCCTCGTAGCGACGTAAAAACGCCCTATACACCTCCTCTGTCGTTAGTTTAACAATCACCCTATGGGCAGTCACCAGCTCAATGCCATAAATATTCCCCACAGGGACCCGCAGCCTGTCACACAACACCAACCCCACCGCAGGATAGCCTGCCCGATCAGAAAACTCGAGGCCTATAGACTGGGCATGCACAACAGGTGGGAGTGGGGTCCCCATGGCGCCAACACTCCAAACTGTACCCGCCCCCTCGCAACTCCTGGCCGCAACCGGTAGGTCAGGCGAGCACGTTTGAACCCCCTGGCGGCCAACGAAGGAATCCTCAAAGCTGAAGTAGCAGTTCTTCTATCTGGTAGCAATGTAGCAGCTATTCCGGAAGATGCAAGAGTTAAGGTTATGCCATTTTGGTATCGAAATGCTTCCAAAATCCATCAAATTAGAAAGGTTTTACAGTTCCTCCTGACGCATTTTAAAAGATTTCTCCAAACCGGTTATTGACAGTTTGAATTATTTGATCATAAATGCCAATTCGCTCAAGCATTAGCTTAGGAATATTTGATTGCACATATGATAACAGGTCACCAATGTTGTAATTTTTTTCACGACGCAATTCTTCATTGAACGAAGCAGCAGCAGATCGATTCGGTGATGACATTTCCAATTGATTGAGAACTTTGTTCGAGATTTCTTAGCACAAATCTTCAATCATTGTCAACCCTTCGTTGTAGATTTCTGGTGTGAAATTCATGTTCATATTTGAATTTTCCTTGTGTATTCGACGGACAATATCTTCAGCTATGATCGATTTGTGTTACTCCCATACTCTGTTGGAGATGAAGGAGAGCCGGTCGTCAATATGATTGCAAATAATGCACGAATTTGATTTTGATGTGACGTGTTGGACGTGTCATTAATGCATACATCCCAGTGTCGGTCGTTCTCCAATTAATTCAGAGCTGCTTGTCATGCACTACGGAAAGTGGCATCTGTTACGCCGCTGACAAATCTCAATTGCTGGAAAGACGTTGGACCGGAGACATTTACCAACAGCTTGTGAAGAAAGAAGCATTCATCTTGATTGGAATGCACAGTGTACAGTCTGCCTATCGTAGTTTGTTTGAATATGCCAGGTTGTCCGTCGACTTGCTCTCCTCGTTTATGCCGTTCAAATGATTTTCTACTGGCATTCTGTGTTATATGTAGGCATTTCCGAATTCAGCAATGTTTTCACAAACGTGTCATTTTGACATAACGTGAAGAAAGCAGTTAACGTTGTTGTAGCCAGTGGATTCATAGCTGTTTGTTGCACAATATCAGCTGTAAGATAAACGTCTTGTCTATTTTCTTGTTTCCAAAACAAAAACAAAAAATACTAACGAAATATTTCAATTCAAACGCCGATCAATCGGCGAGGCAGGACTTGCAATCCCTGAACCCATGTTGATTCATTGTTACGAAGTTCTTTCGCTCCAGATGTTTCACTAGCTTTTTTCGCACAATCTTCTCCATCAGCATGAATGGTACGCAAGTTAGGGACACTGGCCAGTAGTTCAGTGCCTCTCTATCCCCCTTCTTGTATATCGGGATTGCATTAGCCACCATCCAAATTCTAGGCAGTTTCTCCGTTACGAGAGATTTGTTATACACTATGGAGAGTGGCAGGCACAGTGCTTCTGCTCCTTCCTTCAGTTTCCAGGGGGAGATTCCATCTGGGCCTATTGCCTTTGTCACATCCAGTTCTAGCAAAAGCTTCTTTACTTCCCCACTGTTAAGCTCAAACTCTTCTAGTGGTTCTTGGTTAACTATTCCCTCACTTATCTCTGGAACTTCTCCTTGCTCTAATGTGAAGACCTCCAGGAGTTTCTTATTTAATTCCTCGCACACTTCCTTGTCGTTTGTAGTGAATCTGTCTGCCCTTAGCCTCAATTTCATTACCTGTTCCTTTACTGTTTTTTCTCCTCATGTGGCTGTGCAACAATTTTGGTTGAGTCTTTGCCTTGCTTGTTATGTCATTTTCGTATTGCTTTTCTGCCTCTCTTCTCAACCTGACATATTCATTCCTGGTACTCTTGTATCTTTCTCTGCTCTCAAGTGTCCAGTTATTTCTGTAGTTTCTCCACCCCCCTTTTACTTTTGTGCTTATCTAGCCTACCTCTCTGATTAAATCATGAGTTTCTCATCTGCATTTCACTGTTTTCCTATTGGAATGGGACAAACTTGTCTGCTGCCTCCTTGCACTTGTGTGTGATATAGTCCATCATGTCTTGGGCCATCTTTCCCCTGAACTCTGTTTCCAATGTTATATCTGTTAGAAATTTTCTTATCTCCTCATAGTTTCCAATTTCGGAATGCAGCCTATTGTTTTCAGTTCCCCTCCTCGAGTTCATTAACCCGTCTTCAACCAAATACTCAAACGTCAGAACACTGTGGTCGTTGATTCCTTCTGGGACCTCGAAACCGATTTCCCTTATGTCAGAGTCGTTCAGAACAAAGACTAGGTCGAGTCTGGCTGGTTCATCATTTCCTCTAATCCTTGTCGGTTCCCTGACATGCTGGATTAAAACGTTTCTTGTTGCAACCTCCAATAGTTTAGCCCTCCATTTATCCTCACCTCCATGCGGTTTCTTGCTCTCCTAGTCTATCCTTCCGTGATTGAAGTCCCCAGTGATGAGCAGATGGGATCTATTTCTACAGGCAGCAGAGGCTGCCCTCGTAATTATAGTGTTAACTGCTATGTTGTTGTTGTCATACTCTTCCCTGGGTCTTCTGTCATTTTGTGGTTGATTATATATAACTGCTACTACTATTCTTGGTCCTCCCATTGTCATGGTGCCTGTTATGTAGTCTCTGAATCCCTCACTGCCCGGGATAAACATCTCCTTGAAACTCAATTGCTTGCTAATTAGTAGGGCCACTCCACCTCCTACCCTTCCTTTCCACTCTTTTCTTATTACAGCGGGGAAAACCCGCATTTGTTATGATTCCTGAGAGTTTTGTTTCTGTGAGTCCGATTCAATTACATCTGGGTTCACCTCCTGTGCGCTTTCCCTTAGTTCACTTACCTTGCTTGTAATCCCATCTATGTTCGAATATATCACCCTGAAATTTTCTCTCTTCTGTCCTTCCTCAGTTTCTGTTGGTTCTCCTGAAGCAGGGAAAGAGGGAGGGTCTAGGATGGGGGGGACCTGGGGGATCTGGGGTGTGTTGGAGGGCTAGGAGGATCAGGTACAAGGAAGGAGGTGGAGAAGGGAGAGCTGTGGGGGGGGGGGGGGAGAAAGAGAGGGCTTGGGGATGGGGAAGAGAAGGAGGCTTGGGAGGGGGGTAGGTGAGAGGGGGAGGTTTGGGGGGGGTGGATGAGAGGGGGAGGCTTGGGGGGGTGAGAGGGGGAGGCTTGGGGGAGTGTTTGAGAAGGGGAGGCTTGGGGGGTACAGTAATAGGGAGGGCTTGGGGGAATGGGGGAGAAGGAAGAGCTTGAGGGGTCTGAAGAGAAGGGATGGCATAGGGGTGGGGAGTAGGGAGGGCTGAGAGGGGTGAGGAATAAGGGAGGGTTTAGGGGTGTGGGGAAGAAGGGAGGGCTTAGGGGGGGTGGAGAATGGAGGGCTTGGCGGTAGGGGAGAAGGGAAGGCACGGGGGAGAAGGGAGGTCCTGGGGAAAGGGGAAAGTTGTGGGAGGGTGGCCCTGGTGGGTACCTAGATGGAGGCTGGCAGGGGTTGGGGCAGGTAGGACGTCTATTGGGTGGAAAGTGGGGGTGGTGCTTCTCTCACTGTGGCTGTTGAACTGCTTTTGGAGGGTTACCCACTTCCCTCTGGGATTGTAGGGTTCGAGGTTGTGGTTCCCTGATTCCTTTCTTTCTCCCCTGCGATCCCTCCTCATGTCTGCTGCTCTCATTCTCTCGTCCCTTGTCATATCCCTCTGCAGGAATTTTTTTTTTTTTTTAACTTCAGTACATTTTCTAGTCCGCTCTTCCTTGTATATATACATGAATGTATGTATGTATATAAAATCTTTACCACAAGGAGCTCTGCTTAGGTGTCCCATTTATTATTTTCTGACATAAATAAAGCTTCCAAGTGCAAGGACAGAAAGCTGGTAGTTTTTTCAGTCTCAAGTCGTAGGAGTAAACCCAGAACCCAACTTATTAACAAAGATTTTGTCAGGTTCTCACCAGATTTCAGCCTGTTTTTTTTCTACAGTTGGCACTAGAGTAACGATGCATATAATCCTGAAGAACGCCGAAGACGATGCATGTGTTACCCTGGGGGGCCACTCTTGGGTCGAGAACACCTTCAATACCACATTAGGCTAGGGAGAAGCATTTTCTATAAAATCCATTTGTTCGTGCTCATACCACAAACACTTGCTTTGATGTTTCGTCACGCATTCATCAAACTGTTGAGTTCTGTTGAGAATCGATTTCTGCCTTCCCCGACCGTGGGATTGGTCACATATTTTGCTAGTGTGTGAGGCGTGCTGGTGCGGTCAACTGTGTGTGTGTCCCTGTCTCGCTCAACACTAGGCGCCGCCTCGACTAACGCTCTCCACCTCATGTATTTCAAGAGCATTTCCAGCTCTTGAACCTCCCCCCACACTCCTCAGACGAACGCTTCAAGTTCTTCAATTCCTCAATAACTCAAGTTTATTTGTTTTTGTAATTCCTCACGTTCTTACTCGTGTCAACCCCTCGCTCTTCTCTCCTTCACCAGGTGGTCCTCAAGGCCAGTCTTCAGCGATGGCCTTCCTGGCTGTTTCTGTGATGCTCCTGCTGACCCAGGTCATATCTGGGTTACAATTCACCTGGAGGAGATCAGGTGAGTAATATATATATATTATTATTATTCTTTGGGCTTGAGTTGACAACTTTCTTGGTATATTATTTCAAGAGCCGATTAACTCAACTCACATTAGTTACAGAATTCTCATCACTCATTCAGTTTGCATTACTCAATGAAATTAGTATGAACTGTTTTAAACTAATTCTGTTATCCGATGGTATTTTCTTGTCTTCATCAGTGTTGAAATAAACATGGAACACAAATATTTATTTGAACGTCAGTTTAGTGATTATCTGACCAATCTTTTTCCCTCGCACTGGTAATTTATATTAGAGGTGGAGAGGTGGTTGCCTAGCCTCGCTGAACTTTAGCAGGGTGACTGTTTTTCTTTTTTTTTTTTTTTGCAGGGATATTCCTGCGCGGGCTCTAACCCTCTGGCTCGCCCACTAAGTGTTGCTTGTTTCTGTTTTACTTGGACGGAGTATGAGTATTTATGACTTCAGTAAGATTTTGCCATATGTGTTTAACAACTTCTTCTGCTCTGTTAAATCTAAGTTGAAATCTTAATGGGTTTGTACCTGTGCACTGTGTTAGATAATGTTCCAGTGGTCTGTCGGGCAGTTCTCCACAGTGCTGACATTTCCTCTCATCTTCCAGAACCTGTAAGCCTATTTCTCATGCACATGGGTATCCAAAACTGATGCGATGTAAGTGTACTTCTGTTGTTCTACTGCTCTCTTTCATCAAACTAAGTGGTTCGTAGTTTTTTTTTATTAGGTTGCTTGGATTCCAAACCCCCTTGACCCATCTTTTCACTATATGGCAAATTATATAGATTTCAACGTAATAGACTTTGTCCTCCCTAAAAATCATCTTTCATACTACTACCTACATGATAAATGAAAACAGTGCTAAGGGAATGTAGTTACAGGGATGGAGGGAAAATGGTGAAGAGAAGTGGTGAAGGGTAGTGAAGGCGGTATAGAGTCGGAGAGGTGAATTAGGGTATAGGAGATGAATTAGGGTATAGAAGGAGGGGAAGGTGGTGAAGGGTAGAGGAGGTGGTGAAGGGTAGGGAAGGTGGTGAAGGGTAGGGAAGGTGGTCAAGGTGGTCAAGGGTTGGGAAGGTTGTGAAAGGTAGGGAAAGTGTTGAAGGTTAGGGGAAGTGGTGAAGGATATGGACAGTGGGAATGACGGTAGTGGATGGGGCACCTAACTCTGACTGGATAGTGAAAATGGTAACAGTTATGAAGACAGAATTATTAAATGGACATAATTATGAAGAACCAACCACATTACTGTAACCAAGGAGCCAAGATGGTGACAGTGATGAGGCTGGTCACATGGAGTTTAGATGGTTTCAGTGCTGCAGGTTGAATGTAGTGAAGGTTACAATAAAGCAGCAGCAGCTGTTCCTTAGGTTTCCCAAAGTGCCCTTATCCTAGTCTACCAGAGGACCCGATACATAAAACGGGACACTCAATTTTGTGAACCTCTACCATGTTCAAGCACGAAAATTATTGGCCATTGGTAGAATATACGTCTCATTGCGATGTTCTATTAGTAGGGCGGGTTGGATGAAGACAGTGCATAGTGTTAAGATTGCGTCCTGTGTCATGCCTTTACCCGCTTCAAGTCTGGTTCCTCGCCTCCTTGTGTGTACTAGACGTCCCAGAGGACATTTTAGTTGTTAGGTTAACTAATCACTGTTAGACAATTATTACAGGAATCCATACTCCATGTAATGAGGGATACACTCCTTCAATTTGATGATAAGGCATATAAACAGACGGAGGGCACTGCCATAAGAGCGTCCAGTAGCGTAGCTATTGCTGACATTTATTTATTTATTTATTTATTTATTTATTTATTTATGCATATACAAGAAGGTACATTGGGAATGTGAGGATACATAATATGGTAATTACAGTCTTGTAAAGCCACTAGTACACGCAGCGTTTCGAGCAGGTCCTTAATCTAAGAAAATTTTAAGTAGGTAAATACTTGCAAAATTTATAAAACAAAATGATAATAGTTACATGGCAAGGGGAAAAAATGAGAGAAAATTGTAGGTACAGTATATTAAAGCACATAGGTAGCTAAGATTGATTGCAATGACAGCTTGAATGGTAGTTGACAAAAATTGGTAGGCACAATACAGCATATGGCTAGCACATAAAAGAAGACAGCAATGAACACAATGATAAGGTTGTTTGGGTTAAATACATAAAAATTAGGAGATTGGGTAACACTAGGTACAGAGCAAATTTAAAGCTCAGTGTAGGAAACTAAGAAGATGAAATTAGGTACTTTTTGGTTTTGCTTTTAAATAAGGCAAAAGTTTTACAGTTTTTCAATTCACTAGGGAGTGAGTTCCATAGACTAGGTCCCTTAATTTGCATAGAGTGTTTACACAGATTAAGTTTGACCCTGGGGATATCAAAGAGATATTTATTTCTGGTGTGGTGATAATGGGTGCTATTACATCTGTCCAGGGAGAGTTTCAGAGCATGGTTTGCATTTAAGAACAGGGTTTTGTAAATGTAGTTGACACAAGAGAATGTGTGGAGGGAGTTAATATTTAGCAAGTTTAGGGATTTAAACAAGGGAGCTGAGTGTTGTCTGAAAGCAGAGTTAGTTATTATTCTGATAGCAGATTTTTGCTGCGTGATGATGGGCTTAAGGTGGTTTGCAGTGGTAGACCCCCATGCACAGATACCATAATTAAGATAGGGGTAGATTAGTGCATAATATAGTGAGAGGAGAGCAGAGTTAGGAACATAATTTTGGAGAGTATACCAACTGTCTTAGAGACTTTCTTAGTTATGTGTTGAATGTGGGTGCTGAAGTTGAGTCTCTTGTCTAGGATTAGGCCAAGAAACTTGCCATCATTTTTATTACTGATGTTAATGTAGTAATGATATCTTTATGTAAGATGTAATGACATCTTTATGCATATATTATTTGAAAGGGACAGATCCCACAGAGAGGTCTATATATCTGCAGTACACGCCCCCCCATCCCCGGCAGTGTACTGCAGATATATAGACAATATCTTTGGAGTCATGGCCGGCCGACTCCCACGTCTAAAGAGTTTCTTGGCCTGGGCGAACACAGTCCATGGAAACAAAATTTACCCTAGAATATAACGACACCACGATAAATTTCCTGAACACCACGGTGTACGTGGGTGAGACAACCCGCCACCTGAATACGAAGGCGTATTATAAACCTACGAACCTTAGTGACAACTTGTCCACTTACACATTACGTCGGAATTTTGCCGTTTGCCCGTATGGCCGAAAATGGTTGTTATTTAAAATTGAAAAAAATTGAAAATAACTTATGACTTTTTTGTTTCCAAAACAGTAACCTATGGGTCCTCTGGTAGGTTAAAAGCTCAGGAAGTTCTCCTAACGTTTGAAAACCGCATTAAACCCGTTAATTGAACGTTTTCTCTCCTAACCTAACCGAGTAAGCCAGAGGACTCAAGCAGAAAACCGGACAGTACTTTCGATTTCATTTTAAATTACGTCCATATTTGGCCATAGCGAGCAAACGAACAAAAAGTGACGTTATTTTTAAGAAGACGGGTTGCACACATACCTGAAGTTCGACTCATGCTATCCGCTTGCCCTAAAAAAATCATTACCCTTCTCTCTAAGATTATGCCTTAAAGAATAAGTAGCAAGGATGAAGCCCTCTAGCCACAGCTGGACGACCTGTGGGAGATATTTCGGCAAAGAGGTTATCCTGAGGAAACGAGGAACCACGCCTAGGAGAAACTATACAGGAAGACCAGACAACAACTTCCCACGCCAAAGTCCCCGCGGTTAGAAGATTGGAGATGGATCCTCCCTACCCAGTTCTTTCCTGGTTTCGTGGTGAAACTAAAACACAATCTCACAGACGTATGGACCTGGATAAGGGAGACATTCAGTGACCACCCTTCTTGGGAGAATTCAAGATCCACCAATGATTGCGTGGAGGCGATGTAAGTCCATCAAGGACCACCTCGTTCGAGCAGGTCTACAATCCAGCA
Source organism: Procambarus clarkii (assembly GCF_040958095.1). Lineage (NCBI taxonomy): Eukaryota > Metazoa > Arthropoda > Malacostraca > Decapoda > Cambaridae > Procambarus > Procambarus clarkii. The sequence goes on from NC_091179.1 coordinate 32,160,405, forward strand.
CACACTGCCTAACACGGGAGGAGGAAAACCATGCCGAAGAAACCCGTCGAAACCTACCAGCGCAGACCTAACCTGACACAGGAGCCTGCTCAACACACCGAGGTAACCGAAGTATGTGGAGTGGTTAGGAGCGACCTACATGCAAACACGTGGGCTGTGCTTCAAGATTTTGTAACAAATTCTTGGAGCACAGTTAGAAGATAGACGAGGACCTGAAGCTCTCATAAAGTCGCTTGCACAGCTGCAACCATCGGCAGGTAATATGGATTACGTCAACACTACAGTGAATATCTTCTCCAGTGAGTGGGGG